>NC_136601.1:19781480-19983980 GCF_910589615.1 Taurulus bubalis
TTAATAAGACCATCGTGCTAGACGGAGGAGGGAGACGGAGGAGAGGAAAAAAGGGCCAGGAATGAGAGTGTGACCGCTCTGCGCTCGCCATAAATCATCCGCTTTACACCGCTCATTATCTCCCAGGCGGTCTTTGTTTTAAAGATGCTCTCTCCCTCCTCCCCTGATTTTAGCACAAAGATGTTGGTCGCTCATGGTATGGGCCTCACTGTAGGTTGATTTCTGCTATTGTTCAAAGCCACAGTATTATTTTTTCAATGTGCATGTGTAAGCAAAACCTGTTGAATTAGTTTCCCTTTGTTTGAATCATAACTGTCAAGTTGTGTTATTTTCTTTTTTGTTTTCAATAATTTTTTTTTGCCATTCACTTCTTTCGCCGCTTCTCAGCGTAACCTATTGGCACCAGCTACAATGGAAATAACGTTCCACCAGTTTGGAAACTACCGCATATTGATAAATAAAATTTTTCCCATGGAACTTGTTCTGGAGAGATGTTCTTTCTTTCTTTCTTCCTTCCTTCCTCTTGTGGTTATCATTCGCCTTCTCACTGACCACCTTGGTTCATGGAGGGAGCATAAACCAGCCGCCCACGCTCACTGCCCCCCCCCCCCCCCCCCCCCCCCCCCCCCCCCCCCCCCTCACCTCAGGGGTCAGTGCTGCACAGATGGGTTTGTTCTGATACATTAGTCAGATTGAAATCACAAGCAGGCTTCATAAATTCATATTCGGGGAGGATGGACACGCCTTTTTGCATAGTAACACGCGTATCAACCCGCTCTGCCCCGGTGTCCTCCAAAAAATTACATCTCTTCATACATGATTAAATCTGATTGGCTGCACTCTGCATTTCCATTGCGTTTGTCTGAAATTACAGTCCCGCATTTAGCCGACTGAGGGGACAAACTCCCGGGTACCCTTGTGAAAGCAGAGACGGCATGAAATGCTATTAAAGTGATTGGGCATTTTCTCTGACAAACGCATCAGTGTTTGTGGGCATGGCTTTTCGTGTGGCTGGATGATGTGAGCAGAGACGGAGTGGGCGAGTGAAGAGACTGAGAGAGAGTCAGGGCAATGAGAGCCATAATGTGCCGGTGGCTTCGCTGGCTCCCACCCCCATCCTCGCCGCTTCTCTCTGCGCCCCGGGGCAGGTGCGTTCATCTGGTTTCCTGGCTCCGTCCCGAGACGCCCCCATAGATCCACGTTACTGTGGGTTTATTAAAACCTTCCCCCCACTGAGCCACTGTGTGTGACTGCATGTTTTTGTACTGTGTATGTCTCCCTCAGAGTGTGTGTGTGTGTGTGCGCGCTGCCAAAGGGCTCTTCTGTTGTTCTTCAACTGAGTCAACATCACAAAAACAAAGAAATATTACTGTTGCAGCACGCTCTGCAGCATTCTTACTCTTCATTTTTTGGGAAATGCACCCTCTTGCTCCTTTTATTAAATTAAATATTGGAATAACAGTTGTCCAGTGGATACAGTGTGTATATTGCTGCATCTTCTTCAGCAGCTTACAACTTTTATCAATAGTCGTCTTCTTTAACTGTCAGTATTTCATCTTTTGCGCTCTGAGACTCCTTAATTTGCATATTTAAACACTAGTGCACTTTGAAAGTGCATTAAACAGCCTCATGTGAGAATGTGTAAATCCTCTCTCCCACCCGACCCCCACCCCCCACACACACACATTTTTTCTGGATTGTGTAACATGGTGGCTCTCATGTCTTTAGATGAAACCAGTCACCTGGGAAAGCAACAGCTGCCAGCAGTTTGAGGCGGCTTGGGAACAATTTAGCTTACACTATCCATGACCATGAATACTAATTGAGAAAACTTCCGAGGAGGACTTTTTTTTAGTTTGGTTGTAATGTGGAAAAGAAGCAAATCACTGGAGATTATCATAGCGTCACCTTTGAGGCACTGAGCCCTGCTGGCGGAGCGAACTCGCATTTTTATGTGTGAAATGAACTTTCTTCTGGGGCTGACAAAAATTGCATAATATGAATTCATAGCATGTGATGGTAATTACTACCAAACTGGTGTAAGCTAAACGAGCACAGGGCCTTTTGAGGGGACGAAGCACAGATTCATGTTCCTCTGAGATGAGTGATTCGTTTTAGATTGCGCTGGTGTGTTTGTGTTTTCTTTTGCCTCCTCGCAGAGTCTACTCACCCTTTTGCTTTGCTAGCACGCCGCTGCCGAGGCCTTTTTCACTTCCGCAGAAGCCACGGATGGAAAAATAAAGTTGTCAGCGGGACATGTCAAGTGATAGCAAACCAGATGAGCGGAACGAATTCAATAACACTGGTATGGTTCCTTTAACGGTGGAAGTTGGCGCCACATCTTAGTTTTCCCCTCACGTCATTTCACACTCGGCTCCCACACAAAATCTGCTGCATGTGCAGATACATACTCTTGATCTGTTGAAGCGAGCGCGTTCAAACTCCGCCAACTTCTCAGCTGTGACAATGCATCCGGGGAGGGGGAGGGGGATCCGTCAATATAGCTCTTAAACGATTCGGTGTGCCATCCCTCCTAATGTTTTTTTTCATATGGATCGTGCGGGGGACTCGTAACTCACACCCAAATCAATATGACATGCTATGGGACATGTTCTTTCTCATGTAATGTACATATACATATTTAATGAGTTAATGCATCACTCTGCAGTCATAAATAATGCAGGCGCACTAATGCCTTTCATCAAATGCTGCTTATCAAATATCAAGCCGATTTTATTTTTTGGGCCAGTCTCGGAGCTATACGGACGCAACCTGAGACGGCACAAAGAAGTGGAAACTGGAAGGAGAAAAACACATGAAAGGAGAGTTCATTAGTCAAAGAGTTACATGTGGATCGCTCATGAAAGGGCTAATTAATGGGATTCAAGTTCCAATCAATTGGGAGGGAACCATATCCAAACGATATCCTCTTTTATCCCTCAGAGGGGCAGGAAATGGGAATTCCAACGAAACATTTTGGTTCTCTTGGGTTATGGTATATGCTTCATTTTTATGTTTTATTACACACACACACACACACACACACACATATGCATGCCCGGCCGTCAGCCACATATTGATGGCATTGTTATGGCCAGAACATGCCTGATCAGACCCGGGCGATGGCAGGGATCCAGGTCTGAACGAGACTCATCAATCATACAGAGAGCGAGGGAACCTAAGAGACTCACACACATGGAGAACGCACACACACGCACACGCACACACACGCACACACACACACACACGCACACGCGTGGGAGAAATAGCTGTTGCGGCTGGCTGCTGGGTCACAGGTGTGGAGACCACTGAGGAAAGTGGGAATTATTTCCTTTTCTTTCTTTCCCTCCTCCCCTTTAAAGAGAAACAGCTCTCTCTCTCTCTCTCTCTCACTTCCTCCCTTCCTCCCTCCCACGTCTTTGAAAACATCCCATTTCCATCCACATTTCCTTCACCCAATTTAAAACCCACACTTCATTCGCCCTCTCAGCTTCACCACCCCTCTCCTTCTCCATCTCCTACTCTCAATTAGGCCATGCCTCGAATCTCAGGCATTATCTCTCCTGGCCATTTATATAACATGACTCCAAAACGCATTTGCACAATTTTCCAATTACAGTATTATGCCTTGAAGCATTGGTTCCTTCTGTCTCTCTCATTTCCCCCCCCGTTCACTCAAACTGCTCTTGATGTTTAACACTACAAAAGAATCACCCCAACAAATACAGACACGCTGGTACTTTAGAGTAATGGCCTCTCTTTTCTTTGAGCATTGTTGATGTTTACCGATCTTTATTTTCCACCTGTTTTTAAGCTGCGTGTATATTAAGGATTTTAGTCCTGGCCTTGGCTGACAGATTGGTGGTGGGAGGATGAATAAATGACAGAAGTAAATTAAAGTCTTAAATGCAAAATACAAAATACAGTAGAACAAAATAAGCTGTCTCAGTCACTGGCACAGCTTTTATAAACTATTACATGGAATTACCAGCTGAATATCCGATAACATTTTATAAAAAAATAAAAACATCTGAGAACCTGAGAATATTAAAGCTTGAAACTATTTGATGAAAACTTTATTTAATTAAAACATAGTGAGATGAAACCTGAGGTTATTGAATAGAAATCTGTGAATATAAAATGAGAGTCTGTGAATATCGAACATAATCCTGAGGATATAGAATGAAAACTGAAATAATTGAAATTAAAAAAAAAAGAAAATTGAATTAATATCAAATAATATTGAATCCGAATACGGAAATATTGAATCAAAACCTGACAGTAATGAAAAAGTGAAAGGTTGAGACAATTAAATGAAATATATACATTCTGTGAACAATGTTGACATAATGCTGTTTCTATTCTGTACTATAACACAGTTTTGACCTAAACGTAGTGCCAATAAATGAGTAGATATTCAGTAATCTTAGAGGAGACGTTTTACAAACCTTTGAGATATGTCATGAACTTTTCTGTACGTTTAGGTATCCGGAGTAACTACCAACTCACAAACTGTGAAATAAAACAACCCTGTCTTTGTGGGATCAGAAGATGTGGGATTCAACAAGCCAACCAATCAGATTTTATTTCCCTTCCTATGTCTCATGCAGGCTCATAACAATATACCGCCATCTGAGTACCTCCACCCACGGCTTGACCACCATTGTTAAGGTGCACCATACTTTTCTGGCATGCCAGTTGGAGCCGACTGGGCTTTTTCATAAGGAGGCCTTAAAGAGACAGGCACTAAAACAGAGCGGTTCAGACAGATGGTATGAGAAAAATAATGTTTTTTAATGATTAAAGCACTGAAACATGATCTAGTAGAAACCCCCAACACAAGTATGAACTTGAATACGAGCATGATGTGTACTATTTAAGTATTTAAGTATAGATAAAATAGCTGACTAGTGGCCAATGCATGTACAGCCCCAAAGTATAGCAAAGCCAAAACAGAACCACAATGTGCAGAAACATTTCACGGTAAAGTGCTTGATCACAATGTCCCCAGTGGCAGTAGAAACATACAGTCACATGATACATCTTATCTCCATAGCTACAGTACACGCATTCATCAGCACCGTCTTAATCTGGTAACTCCAATCATTAGTCGGACCTTAAAGCTGTTTGGTATCCGTAAGCGAACTCCGTCCGTTATGATTATAAAGAGCCGCACTTCCGGCTTCTCCAGGGTGGCCGCTTAGAGCTGACTGGTCTATTGTATCAGTTCATGGAAACCCAAGCCAATACAAGCGTCGCTGACCACCCATCTGCAAACTAACTGACCTAAATACTAAGCAACATCTGTGGGGGCAGAGATGATGGATGCTGACGGATAGAGAGAGTGTGTGTGTGTGTGTGTGTGTGTGTGTGTGTGTGTGTGTGTGTGTGTGTGTGTGTGTGTGTGTGTGTGTGTGTGTGTGTGTGTGTGTGCATGCCTGTGTGGCTGTCTGCAAGCCTGTTTGACAATGACAGTGTGAGAATAATAATATCTCTCATTCAGTTCAGCACTGAAGGATCTCTCAATGTCACTCGGCGTGAAGGGAGCAAAACAGACCTTTTATATCGGAGCTTTTCAGCTTAACAGGCAAATTCACGGCAAACACCCAGCTGAGAAATTAAAAGTGAGAGGAGCAGTCGGGAGGCATCATGAGCCGGCGCAGACATGCCTTTGTGTTCTCCGCGATGCTGCGGCTGCACAGCGGTTGACAGGATGCATTAGAGAATCCCCCAGTGAAGGGTGACTGACCTAAACATGTGACCTAAGTGCTGCCCTAGTTTTGAGGGTGCCACATGAGATCAAGGAGATTTCACTCAGCTGTATTTGTGTTACTGGCTCCAGACCAGCACGCTTTTTGCATTTTGGGGATGATGTGGGGACTGCGTCTCCACATTTAAATTACTTTTTTTTTTTGCAGCAGTAAGAACAGCTTTGGGGGAGTAAGGTAACCGGGGCAACTTCTTTTCCCACACGCAAGCTGACATCAGTGAGACATCAGGGGAACTCGGGGGGGTAACTGAATATTCATGAAGGGCAGGGACCCATTTCAGCCCAATGAACACTCCCTCCCTCTCTCTCGCTCTAACACACACGCGCACACACACACACATACATACACACGCGCACGCACACACACACACATGCTCACTCCAGTCACAAAATCATACACACACAAGAAGTGCAAGGACTTGTTCCATACCAGCAGGCACATACTCATCTCACGCCTCACTGCACTCATTCATATCAAAAGTGCATGCTCATTACATACAACGGCGTAACAAACACACACGCGCACACACACACACACACACACACACACACACACACACACACACACACACACACGTGCGTTAGGCCTCATGCAACTCATCTAACTTGACTTCTCTCATAAAGATGTAATAAACATTTAAGCAATATCTCTTAGCAGCGGCTGTTTATGAATTTACTAGCTCAGTAAGTGCATTTCTAGTTTCATTATAAAATAACTGCTTAAAAATGGCTTCAGGCTACATCTGCCATATGCAAAAGTACAAAATAAATAAAAAAATCAATGAGAAGAGACAGCTCTGCTGTAAGCAGATGGTTCCTAGCTGCAACGAACAGCTGGATTCATGTTTCCCGTTCATGCAGACATTGTTTGACATGGCGATTATTAAACAGGCCTATGTCAGTGCTGTTCCTCCTTTGTGTTATTCTGATATTGGTATGCAGAGGCGGCGGCGAGAGGAGGAGGAGTGGATGGTGCGATGAGAGGATAGACTTGGATGTGATGAGAGGCTGAGGGCAGTCAGTCAGTCTGGACGTTTGGCACAGAGACAGCAGATTCCATTTCCATGCCAATCTGCCTTGTCTCTTTCTGAATCAGACTTGACCTTCACAGGCCGATGACTCTGGAGGCTTGGGACCGGGAGACGCTTTCTGCCTAAAACCAGATACACACTTACTAAGATATGTTGCAGCAGGAAGCATGCACAATGGGAAAAACATTCCCCTCTGTGCACTCGCAGCTATATTTGCACACATGCAGCCTTAAGTATATACACACACACACACAAGCTTTAACCGTAGGAAGAAAAAAAAACCTCTCCCTTGATTTACTGTAAAAGAGTGATACAAAGGACTGAAATGAGACCAGATCGTCTTTAGAGAGCCAGCCCTCAGAGCAGATGGCTCTGTTTTTCATCTTCCCTCTCATGAGATCTAATTTTCTGTGCTCTGTTCAGCAATTTTGCTGTTTTTCACCATTTGAGTTTGTTTCCATAAAACACCAACAGAATCCAGTTCAACAAAACAAATAACAAACAAAACAAATGACTCTCAAGAGGTGCTTTTTCCCTTCCTCTTGCAGGTTTTAAGACCCCCCACCCTCCTCTGCTGCGTCGACAACTACAACCACTTCCAGGTACCAGCACCCGGTCTGTCTTCCACCGCTTTTGTTTAAAACCAGACCAAAATAGACCTTCACAAGTCGCCTAATGAAAGTGACTCCGGGCCCTCTGGTTAATTGAGCACCTTTAATGAGTGTCAAACTGCTGCGGTCATTAGACTGGGGGTTGCTACGGGTCACCGCTGGGGTGAGGCAGAAAAAGAGAGAAAAGGGGGAGAAAAACAGAGAGAAGGAGAAAAAGCAGGCAGGCAGTCAAATAGCACAAATTATTTCCCTCGTCCTGAGATTTGCGTCACTGTGTTGTGTTTGTGCCTGCGTGCGAAACGGTGTGATAAACAGCGTGCGTGCATTTGTTAATGCGAAACAGCCTTAGGGCAGCACCTGTCCTGCTAACAATCCCTGACATAACGTGCACGGCGGTGGCCATATGGCTGGAAATTCCTTCATATCCACGATTCTACATCCAGATCCGCCGCCTCTCCACCAGCAGCAGCTGGCCTCCTCCCCGACAAACAAATCTAATAAACAAGCCGGAGAAAATAGAAAAACGCCACTCGGTTTTTGCATCACCCCGGTGGGCTGTCATTTTTTTCCCATCCCTCCCTTATGATTTAGGAACCTGGGGCAGTAAATTACCACCATCATCGAGTCTGTCATCGCCCTTAGGGGGGGGAAGATTTCTGCCTCACGTGTGTCAAATGATCATGATGCCTCTTTAAAGGCGTGCATTTGCTGTTGATGACCTCATTTCAGAAGCATATTGCAAACAAACACAACGTCCTTGTCCTTTCATTTTGTGTACCGTGCAAACGCCCCTCAAGGGTACGCGCAGACACGCTCATGTGCGGCAGCGTGCGCACACGCACGGCTTAAGCCCCTGTGTTATTGGATTGAAATGGAGCCCACTGCACATTTCCTTGGAGTATTGATTTAATCAACTGCGTATCATGTTGAGACCCGTATCATCTGATGCAACACACACCACCGGCAGCAAAAAGAAGCGATCCATCACCATCTAGCCGGACAGGCCCTTGTAGTCTAAACACGGAACCATTACGCATGGTTTAACATGGACACTTTGACCTCTGGGGGGTGACAAGGTCAATGACATCATTAGACAGGAGTCAGTCCGTGTGCCGGGGCGAGACTAATTGCTATCAGACCTCAATCACAACTAATAAGTGCTTAGATTTGTTTCGATACTCATATTATCCTCTTCTAATATCCTGACAGAGTTGTTGTCGTTTCCACACCAACACAGAGGGGAAGCTGGTTTGCGCCTCATTTTGGTGTGTTGCTACGGTAGCTCAGTAGATCCCTTTATCCTAAGGCTCTGTTAGTCCATTCAAAGGTAGCTAAGCTTACAAAATAGCTGGAGGGTGATTTCCCACACACAGATAAAGCCCAGACTTGAAAATCACTTTCAAAGCCTTCCTCTCTGAGATGCTTTGAAGCCCAGGAGAAGAGCTTGGAAGAAAAAAGCTACACATGGGAACCAGAATCCTCTGGAGTCCAGCAGAAATATTGAGACTTTGTTATCGCTCCTTCATCCTGTACTGGGGCCTGATGCTGTGGCTCAGGGTCTGTGGTCCCGGTCTTGTCGCCCCGACCTGGGCTCGCCCTGGAGGCGCCACACGCAGCCTCGCCCCATCACGGCTTTGTCAGCGACCTCGCTGGACCGTGAACGCAGACAGACCACTCCGGAATGTCGGCAGGGCCGTTATCGACCCCGGCGCTCAGATGGACGAAGCGCACAGATGAGCGCATGCAAACACACACACACACACACACACACACACACACACACACACGCACGCACACAGGAGTAACCTGATCCAATGACACAGGAGCTGCCTCAGTGTGCGGCTAACTGCCTTATCTCCCTCTGGCCGCGCTCCTCTTTCCTCTCAACATTCTTTCAGGTATTTGGCCGAGACCTTTTCTCTTTGTCTGCCCTTTTCAAAGACCTGCTTTATGCTGGGAGCCCTCCAGCCGCCGTGCTGCAATCTCCTCACTGCCTCCCTCCCTCCCTGTCCCTCTCTCTCCCTCACTTTTTTTTCTGTTTCACCCCCTCTCCCTCACCCTGTCTCTCACATCCCCTCCCGCCTCCCACCATCCCATCACTGGAAGACACCGTGCCACCTGTGCTGCGTCCCGGAGGTGTGCGTGCGCGCGAGAGCGGCGGGAAGATGGCGTGGAGATCCGGGTCAATGACAGTCAGACAGAAAGTGGACTAAGGTGAGACTAATGGGACCTGTGATCTGCCCTTTGTGATGGAGCGGGAGCGGCCGTCCTTTGAAGAGACAGGCGGAGGGCCTCTGCACACATACGGGGAGGAGGACGGCAATCAGCGTGTGTCCGTGAAGGCCCATCCGGCATCTTCAACAGCCACCCGACTAATCTTCCATGGGATAACTGACTAATGATCAAACCACAGAAAGAAATTGCACCCTGCTACCTCCACAGATGCTCTTCCCCGAGGTGATCTATGGATTATTTTTTTCTTTTCTTCCCCTATATGAATACAATCAACACAATACCTGTGCAGCCTTTGGAGAGCTTCTGGACTAATCAGCTCTGACAAGTGGAACAAAACAATTTAATACAGGGCTGATTTCACATCTGAGCGGCTCGTCATTTACATAAGCTTTTCACAGTCTGCTCACTGAGCTGCGACAGGCATGTGGTGCACCCAGAGAGACCGGAAAGGCTGCTCCGAATACTCTGCCCTCTCTCTACCTGACCTCACCAAGGAGAGCTACACATGCTCCCGTACATGCAAAGACTCATTATTATACACATGTGTGCAGATCTTAGCCCGCAGTCACCCTGTTTTCCATCACACACACACACACACACACACACGTTTAGTGTCCTGTGGTTAGCAGAAAGAGGAGGCAGTGGCGCGTCTCTGTGCTGACTTAATGTCTTTTAACAGTTTGGCTCCAGGTCCAGGGGTTGGTCAAAGCTGAGCTAAAGCCAAAACTGGGCCCGATCATCTGTGACGGCAATAGAAACCAGAGGCAAAGTGTGTGTGTGTGTGTGTGTGTGTGTGTGTGTGTGCGTGTCCTCCCTATCTTTTCCTCCTCTCTCTTCTCACTTTCTCTCCGTTTCCGTCTCCGTCATATGTACATGTGTGTGCATGAAGTGTGTGCAGATGCTTCGCCGGTGAAAGCAACCGAGGAGAGAAACACCAGCGAACCGAATTACCCCGGACAAAGCCATTGACGGACGCATAAAAGTGACAATAGAATATTTACAGCGCACAGAGCTGATTCACTCGGCTGCCTAATGTGCAGCACATCAATATCCCGGAGAACCCTCGTAGCACACTGCAGTGCATCGCAGTGGAAATTAGCCTAGCGTGCATTCTGGCAGACACACACTGGCACACACATGCACACACAAAAAGGAACTACTAACTGGTGCTGACTTGAAGGCAAACGGGGAGGGAATGGGAGCAGAGCAGAGTAGAGTGAGGAAATAACCGCTGCTCTGCTTGAATAAGTTCCTCTGCACTGAGGAGAATAGATTGCTGTGTCCCCGTGCGGAGGTCTACCTCTCAGGTGGGCTACAGGACACCGAGTCACCTTGTCGTTTCATATCAGACACACTCCAACAGCTGTACCTCACGAGTGTTTATGCTGGTGGGGTGGCATAACGGCTGTGTGTGTATGTGTGTGCGTGTGTGTTCATGTTTGGAAATGATTTGAAGTTCATAGCCCGAAGGCCTTCTATTCCTTCTATTCCAGATCACACAAACATGTCATTCCGTTTGCTGACTTTTCCTCTCCAACCGCTAACCACTGATCCGATCCCCCCCCTCATATTCACAGCCAGTTAGATCATGCTCACATGCACGACAGACCCTTCTCCTGTCTCAGTTGCACAGTCCAGAGCTGCCAAAATAGCCAACATATGTTGGGAAAATGAATGTGCCGCGCAGAGGTCAAGCCGCTACGCAGTGCACAGCTCTGGGCTCATTTAGCTAAGTATGGACCACCACGTACTTAGCCTGATTGTGAAACTCTCTCTGCTGTTGCTCTTTGCCGGTTTTTTAATATTTCATATCATTCATAATTCAACAGCACCGGAAAATTAAGAGCACTTACAATGGTTGTAATTCGAGAGAAGAAAGAAGTCGGTGGCGTGCTGTACGGTGACAGTGATGCATTTAAGCAGCACTGATTGGAAATGTACAAATTGCTGTGTTACATGCATTAGGGGGAAATAGAAACTGATGTATTGCACGTTGGCATTGAGCGCAGAGCACTGGCGTGTTGAAATACATTGAACTGTAATCCAGGAGTGTGGCCTCTATTAAATTAGCCAAATGTCTGCAGTGTTTGGCATTCAACATGCAGCATTAAAAGATTGAGGGGAGGTTTCTGCAGTCTTTCCGCAATGCTACATTGCTGGTATGTGTTAAACACCGACCTCCTACAAAGTCTCCTTCTACAAGCTAAATACGGCATATTTCAAACAAAATCATTTGCAGTGGGACATTTTTTGTTTAACTACTTAAAGTACTTTTTTTGTGGTTCTTATCTTTAGAACGGTATATTGGGGCTCAGCCCGGTCCTGATTATACTTGTTGAACAAAATAAATTACCGCATTAGTTGTTTAAAATGCAATTTATATTCAAAATTATCTCACTGTGCATGGAAGGACGCCATTTCCTGTTTCCTACCAGCAGTCAATGCCGTTGTCTTTTAACGATGACCTCATTTGTGTGCCAACCCGACCAAATCTCCGTCCGTATAGGTGACGAATCAGAAAACACCTACACAGGTAATTCTGTAACAGTCACTTGTGATGATTATGAAGGACACAGAAAAAAACAATGTCGATGGCGACAATAGATCATAAATCACTCTTCAAGACCTGATTCAGGTTGAAGGACATGTTGAAAAGTTAATACCACACAATCCCCACCAATGCTGAAAAAGTACAAAAAACTCACTTTATAGAACACAATACTGTATGTATGCTGTAAGTGCCATATCTATTTAGTATATTTTATATTGTTTTGTTGGCACAGTGTACATTCCAATTGTGACCTAACATTAAACACATTTCCATGTATTTGTTCAAAGGGATATATTCCTGCGTGGGACTGCCTAAGGAGTATGATTTATGTGGGTACACATTTGAGAGAAAAAAGAAAACGTGGATTAAATGGGCTAAATGAGGCAAAGCCATCTCGTCTTCCCTTACAGGAACAGATGTTTCAGATATCAATGTGACAACCATGCAAGAAACTTTTTCAGATTTGTTTCTTGACAGTTCCAGCTGAACAGTGGATTGCATATCAGATTAAGACCAGTTGTGTTGTGTTCATAACTCACTGCAAATGGTGCTTGACAAGATGATTCATCTTGGGTAAGGGAAAAAAAAATGAAAATTAAAGAATGAATCATACCCAAGTACTTTTGGAGTGTGAAAGTTCATCATTAAGATTCATATCAGCCTGAGGTGAGTTTGCTCCCACAAATGGAAAAGTGGGTAAAGTTTGTTTTGGTTGGTTTACTCTCAGCGCCTGAATAATACGACCAACCCCGCTGTGAGAACATGAGAGGCTGTCCGGGGGCGTGGATGTTAACAGGGGTGGAAATAACAAATTACATTTACTAATCACTGTAACAAAGTAGTGTTTACTTTTCAAATCAGTCATTTGACTTTTCCAGAACTGGGCTACTATTTGTACAATTTGTATATTGTACTTCGCAAGATTTGGAGCTGCAGAGACAAAACAAAAGTCCTGATGAACTGTGTGGGAATGGACCAGAAGAAAAGAGATGACTCAGCTGCTGCGGCGGAGAAGAAGAAGCTGCAGGTGTTCCTGCTGCCTCAGGAGAGCCGATCTCCGCGTCCAGAGAGGTGACACCCGGAAAGGATGCCTCATAAATGTTCAGGTTCAGGGCCGCGGTCGCTTCAAGCACAAGCTAAGAAACGATCTCATAGAGGCTGTGGCTACAATTAGTGTTATTGTACCTCGGCATGGTTGAAATTATGTTGCACCTAATTAATTAATAATAGACTGTCTAATAAGTGATTGCGTCACCTGGGGCACGCTAAGTAGTGATGGAGAGATGAAGCTTCCTGAAGCATTGAAGCTTTCCATCCAATTGGTTCGCTCATGTGCCGAAGCTTCATGAAGGCAGAGTGATTATAACGACACCATGGCTTTGGTGTGTGAAGCTTTGAATTGAATACATTATGTTTGTGACGCCAATACATCAATTATTAACTTATTAATATTGTGTCTATCTTTATGATATAATGGCGGGGTCAAAATCAAAAGTCGAAACAAATTGGGAGAGTGTTGTGATGTGACTGTGGGTCAGTTGTTAGAATATCCGACTTCCAGTCAGAGGATCGGTGTTTTGAGCCTCAGCTCCGCTAGTCCATCTTGATGTGTCCAATTTTTTTAAAGTAAAAATAAGAACTTTTCCACAGTGCTGGGCTTTTTGAGACTATTTCGCCTGCTTTATAAAATACCCTTTCACAGACACAGCTGAAGCTGGGTACAGAGAGGAAGGGGGGAAATCCATTGAGTTTCGCTGCCTCTTATATTTCAAATCGCACGGCAAACCCACAAACCATTTCTGAATCAGTCACATGGTACGGCCGGCTCGCGAGGCTTCGAACGTCACCACATACGTCATCGACACAAGCCTCGATACGCGCTTCACCAAAATCTACCTGGATTACTCGACACGCGCATCGAAGCCTCGACACGAAAGGACACATCACTAACGCTAAGTGACACGCCCTGGAGAGGCACGCTGGGTCTGGCTAACATGCTAACATGCTAACATGCTGGTGGATCCTCTAGCGGTGACTTCTGCTTCCCTGAGGAGCTTCTACCTCCAGTTAGACGTGTGAAGACTTGCTGGACCGGTTGAATCGAGCTTTGAGACCGGACGAGTGGAGGGACTCGACCCAGCAGCAGACTCTGGAGGACTTCTCGGCGCTGAACTTTGCTGACGAGCCTCAACAACCACTTCCTACGTTGTGTGTTTAAAAAGTCTCTCCTTCGCTGTAAGACGTGTGTTCCAGGCCGCTGTGGAGTTTGTGTTGTTTACATGTTGTCTGCTTTGCTGATGTTTTATTCTGCTGTTGATTCTAAAAAAAAACGTTTCAGGCGCCTTTGTGTCCACAGCTCGTTTTGTTTATTGTTCATCATTCTTGTTGGGTCTGAGTTTGGTCTCTTTTCTGGGTCATTCTTGTGAAGCTGCACCGAGGAAGGCTGTTGTATATTTATTATTGATAATCAGTGGTACAGACCGCAGAGTGCCTGTTTGTTGGTTACAATTAAAGTTACTCACAGTACATTTAAATGAAAAGTTAACTGACCTACTTTTTCTTCATCCTTTTTTACTTCCTACAACTGTGTAAAAGGTCTTTAAAGGAACAATGCGTTTACTTGAGTACAATATCCTACTACTACTAACACCTCTGGCTATTGACCAACAACAGACGACAGATGAAAGAGTCCAGCCTGTCTGCTGTCCTTCATTAGGACTTGTCCGGGATGCAGCTGGATGTACTTACCTTTAATAGTGCTGATAATTAGCCCTGCCATTCTACATTCACCCGACGTAAACACACTGCCACTCACACACACACACACACACACACACACACCCCACACACCCCACAGAGTTTATTACTTGGAAGGGAATCATTATCGGGGATAATTTGAAAGCAATTTTGAGGCTCACCTATTACCTCTGTTTTGGTTCCTCCTGGTCATTAGCAGAGCTGTCAGGAAGATTGAATATTACACATTTAGAGGGGGGTCCCTGGCTCCAGGTGTCAGGAGAGGTTAGGTAGAGCAAACCCAATGACAGACCATCACACAAAAAGCCGCGGCCTGTCTCCCTGAACTGCACCTTCGTTGGTGTTTCTCGTTGAAAAATGAGTTTGTTTAGCAATTTGGCTAGTTTGTGTATTCATCACCGTGGGGGGCGAGGAGCGATCCTTGCTGAGAGGATTCTGGGCCGGCATTGTGTGACGATACACAGGAGGAAGTTAAACACGCCTCACTGCATTCTTTTTTGCTTTTTCTTCCATCTTTATTACTGTGAAAGATGAATCACTGTTTCAGGAGATGCGCTGGAGAGGCTGCGGAATATCAATACAAGGGCCAATTATGATTTTAAGGTTTGGCCATTGTGTGAGGAAGCCTTCCTCTTTGCCGGATTAATTATGAGGCTGCCTTTTTTTCTTTTACCTGCTGATTTTATTAAACCTTTTCATGTCTCAACTTCCATCTATTCTTTGGGAATTAATATGCAGATCAAAAACGGAGACCGATTTTCACTGGCAAACAGCGAGGTCATGCCTCAGATTAGCATATTACTAATCTACATAAAATTGCTCCAAAGACACAGTCTTGTTAGAGTCGCGGCTCTTGGGTGCAGTTTTACGTCGTCTAAACCGTGACAAGGTTGAGCGGGCTTGTTATTCTAAATGTAACGCTATTAACTTTACACAGGGACATTCCATGCTATGTGCGTGCATATATTCTGTTTAAATGACGCTGCGTTCATGGTCTGTGAGTTACAGCGCTTTGTATTGGATATCAGTCCATTTTAAACTTCACTCACTCAACTGCCTCGGCTCAAAGTATTAAAGAGTGAAATTGAAAGACAGGGAGATGTGTCTGTGCCAACGTCTGAGGGCTTATTGAGAGACAGTGGTGGAGCGGGCCCTGTGAATAATCTGCCTGAGCGTTGTTGATATTTACAAGCTGAATGCAAATGTCATCGTCGACGTAGATCATCTTTCCCCCCCCTGGTGCCGGGCGCCCGGGTCTGCTCTGTATTCTCCCTGCACTTTAAGGTAAAGCTGGGGAAAATTAAATCATGAAATCATTACTGCGAAAGGTCAGAACATAAATATTTAATAATCTGATATTTTCTATGTTAGATTGAGTTTATGCATAGGAAGGTTAAGGCTGCCAGAATACAGAAATATCAGGCCAACGTGTCTCATTCATTAAAGCCATGCGGGTTCACACTTTGATGGAAGGAAAATCACTGGCAACTTTTTTTTTTCTTTTTTTTTTGCTGAATGTCCAAACTCGAGTTTGGACAATGACGGATTAAAAACGGAACCGCTGCACTTCTTTGTAGTCTCTGCTCCAGCTGTCTCGCATAAACTAATCCCTTTTACCACTTTCATGCAGATCAATAAGGTTCCATACCTGCTGGTCCAACTAATAAAACGGTCGGGTAACCCAAGTCTCCGCGGCGTGTCCTGAGGTGCTGAGGCCCACAAGTCTGTGCGTTGCCGCTCCCCACACCCTTCCCTTTCTTAATGATCAGGATTAGAGAGGCTGGGGCCTCTACTGTAGGAGGAAGCAGCTGCTTCCATGCTCATTATAACCTCACAACTCCATAGAGTGGTAACAGCTGGAACACACGTTTCAGAGGGAGCGAGAGAGCCGGGACACTACCGCGATCTCATGTGGCAATCGGCATTCCACGCTGAGCGGTGAGCCGCGGCGCCGCGGCATCGCATGACAAGCGGATGACAGGGGGAACAGGAGCGAGCTGACTGATGCATTAACACAGACATTTGTTTAGATGTTATGTAATTTGGTGTCGTCAAACTCTGCTCATCAAACATTCTGCTCAACTTCTTCCACTACTTTCACGCAGTGGTGGCTATATAGTTAATATCGATCCTTCTGATCGTGGCTCATGCTCTTGAGTGTGCGGTGTTTTAGTGCCGCAGTTTTGTTGGATTGTTTTGTCATGTTTTGTTATAACTAAATGTGACTGGTTCTGGACTACATGCATTGTCCGTTAATGACGCAGCATCCCGTCATGCACGTATTTATGTATACTGATCATATAAATCGTTATATTCTGTAGATATTCTTCATTTCATTATTCTTATGTCTATGTTCAGGTTGTGTGAGGTCAGTTTAACAAATATTGTCTGTAAGAAGTGTCTGAGAAACGTCCGGTGGTCTGTTCCTCAAGGTTCCACGCTTTGCAGTACAACACCCACACATGTTATCAGTATATTGACATTAGGGAAGCAGACTGGTCGTTGCACGTCCCAGCCTTGTGAGAAAAGATGAGGACACTATTCTCCTCCTTCTAGACGGGTTGGAGACAAACCGTGTATTAAAGAGCCGAACTTCCGGCTGTTCGGGGTGTTTTAGACGGTCTCCCTGCGTGTTGACTGGACGACTCCCTGCTATCATGATTGCAGCGCTTGTTACTTTGTTTGTGATCAAGGAAAATAAATTTGTTGTTTGGCTCTTCCGGAGGCTACACATCCAATAATTACCACGCGCTAACAATACGATATCAGACGGCACAGAAGGCCCGGGTAGAAAGTGCACGGCCCGCCACTGATTTCCCGACCATCTGGTAATCACTTGTGCGGGGACGGAGAGATGGATCTGTGGCGGTGAAATAACGGGGTGTCACTTAATAGAGCACTTTAATCAAGCACTGTGGTTAAATGACAACTGTTATCTCCAGCAGACTCTATGTGATGCCGATGATGATAACAAGATGAGGTGGGCTAATGAAAGGGATGGCGGAGTGCGCTGAACAGGCTGCCGAGCCACGGTCCAGACTCAAACATTGCTCTAATGACTTGATCGCCCTTTGCATTCATAATGCGGCGAGCCCTGTCTGCGGCGGCGTTGATAAAGCAGCTACACTGTGCAACAGTGACAGGCCATTTGTGGAACACAAAAATCGACCTGCACCGAAACACGGACGCACTGCAAATGCAGCGGCGGCGGCGGCGGAGGCAGACGTCGGCCTGACACGGAGAGACACTTAGCAATAACGTTTATAAATTGAATGGCCTGAGCTGCCTCTCTCGACATCTCTTAAATACCTGAAGAAATTGAGTTTGCTCCCATTTAAGTTCTCTGAGAGCATCCGTTTTCTTTCGATCACAACCCCCTCCCCCACATCTGCTGTGAGAATGTGAAATATCCCTGCAGGCGGGCAAGGCCAAGGCCAGGGCTGCGGCGAGACGGACTCTGCAAATTACCCAACGCCTCGCCTTCTATAATTCTCCTCTAATTGTCTGCGAGGCTCTGCATTCAGGTGTGGAATAATACTGACCCGGGTGGCGTATTGAAATTCCACCGATGTGCTCCCCGGGGTCACATTCACAATATCCAGCTCGACAGAGCTGTGAATCTAGAGTTTTGCCCCTCTGCATGAGGTAATGAAGAGCCGCGCGCATTCAAAAGAATTCCTCCTCCACCTCGATGAGCCGGTGGCACCTTTGGGCCCATTATCGCAGCGGCGCGATGACAGCTACAGACGCCTCGCACCCTGAAGACCCTGAACTTTCGGTACAGAGCACCTCCGAGGATGCACCGCAATCATAACAAGGACTTTTGTTCTCCGATCATGGCCGGGGCTCCAATAATAGCACGGGACAGCCACGTAGGGAGAGGAAGCAAAGAAGTAGGAGGAGAAGAAGAAGAATGAGTAAAACAAATGAAACTCAAACACAAGAAGAGATGATAATGGAGAGTGGGCGAGATAATAAGAAAAGGGGCAGGAGGTTGAAAAGTAAAAGATTTTGCATGATAAAGTGGCGCTGAACAAAGACTCCACAGCAGGCCTAAGGCAACTCATAGCAAGCCCCCTTCCCATTGTAACCCTGCTTTTGACCGTATGGGCACCATGTGGGTAGGTATACATCCTGTACCACAGACTCCCCCATGATGACTAATGAAGTTGACACAGGGCTTTCACCTATTCATGACTCGAGGACTGAATTCTTTTCCGAGCTGATGTAAGCAGGCGAACTGTTGGGTTTCCAGCGATCCGGCCCCTGGAAGAGAAAAAGAAGCCGTCCCCCTCTGTGGGAATCTTCTGACTAGGCGCGCCTTTGATTTCAGAAAGCGCTGTCTCTGTTTCCTACATCAGCTCCTCGCAGTTTACAGCAACTCCTTGGGGGTGGAGGCTCCGTGCAGCTGTGGGCACGCGGGAGGGAGACGGGAAGATCCGAGGAAAAGAGAAGGAAGACGCTCAAGCTAAAGCTCATTATGCTTCTTGCTTACAGGCATTGTGTGGATATTCTATTAGCCATATCTAAAGTGTAATTGTACCGTTGGGGAGAGGGTGGGTGTGGGTGGGGCGGTGTTGTTGGGGTGCCAAGCTTTCTCTCAGCGACTAGCGAAGTGTGGTAATCTCACACACCATCTCATTACAGTTTAAACCCCCAGCAGCTGCTCGCATTAGACTTTTATTACACGCTGCCGCTCACAGCTGTGCTGGCATAGGCCCGGACAGGATGGTGAGAGACGGGAACAAAGACAGACAGACACAGGGATTCCAGCACAACATTTGGCTCCCATCAAAAAAAGTGGAAATATCGGAGCAGAGGGTTGTAATGACCCTAACAGCCTCTCAGTGTGATAACTCCGCGGCCCCCTCCGCCCCGGACCCTAAACTGGAGCCAAGGACAGTCGCACAGATGGACCGAGTCAAATCCAGTCAGATTGGGATTCAATCAAAACTGCCAGAGCGGCGGTCGTGCAAAAGCGTCCCGTCGGGACGGCTTTCATAGGCATTTCTCTCGTTCCGAGAGCAGCATGGGGCGTAGTGGTAGTCTGCTATCTCAACGGTCAACATCTGTTTTAAGCGACTGTAAATGGGTGTGTGTGACTATGCATGCATACAGGCAATAAGCACAACCACATATGTTGAAACAACATATATATTTATCATGTCTGTTGAGCATGGCCGTGGCCAGGATGTTAACGGCTCAAGAGTGGAAATGATATCTACAGGTGTGTTGAATTATTATACTATTATCTGTGTTTCCCAAACACCTAGATGTATTTGAAAGCGTTTTCCACACTGGGAGAGAGTGGAAATAATGAATCCTTTAAAAATAAAGATAAGTACCAGAATGCTAATACGTGTAGAAGAAACATCAACATCACCTCAGTGTCCCCGGTGGCAGCTGCAACCTTCGGATTGGTGTGGCTGTGGCTCAGGCCAAGCGGAAGATCGGCAGTTCAATCGTCGGCAGTCCGCATGTCGTGCCCGACTTTCTCCCGTGTATGAATGTGTGCGGTTGGGTAAACAATCAAATACGCAAAATGAGTCATATGAAGACAAAAAGGCGGTTTAGAAATGCAAGTTTACCACTACCATCCATTTATTAGGATTTTGCTGGAAGGTTTAAATTGTTTATAGGTGTAATCCAACACATGAAAAGACTGGCACGGAAATTGTTTTTAAACGAGACAATTTATATCAGGTATGGGAAGAGATAATTGTCCCCGCGTGGCCTTTTGAGAAAGATATTGCTGTGTCTGTTTGCTTCAAATGAAAAAGATTTCTCTGACAAAAAAGCAGGATACCAAGATAACATTTAGTTTTGATTGGTCGGGGTAACATTGACTGTTAAATATCCTGGAAGGTGTTTATAGTATTTTGTTCCCCATGTGTGTATTTATATACACACATATACTATAATGTAATCCAATTCAACAGCACCAAAGTGGAAAGCATAGAAATAAGTAAATGATGCAGCTTCACAATTCTTGCACAGGTGTTCATATTATTGTGTCCACTGCCTGTATTCATCTATGCATGCTCACTCTCTCTGTGAGTCTATACCGCCTCAGTGTGTGTGTGTGCGTGTGTGTGTGCGTGTGTCTCACCTTGACAGAGGACACGGGGACACAGAGCCCAGCTGGGGAGGGAGATGAAGCACAGCTGGGGATAATTAAACCCAGCACTGTCTCCACGAAGGGGAGCCAGGCCGGTCTGGTGTCCCCCAGACCGAGCAGCTCGGATTGGGACGGACTACACCGACAGTCTCCCCTCACTGTGTTCCCGGATCAGAGGGAAGAAGGCACGCGCAGTGGAAATGTGTCTGGATGAAAACCCAAAGACACAGCTTGACTGTGTTGTTATTTCTCGAAATGAGCAACACTCGTCCGCCCCCCCCCCCTCGTCTGTGCATTACAGTGATGGAAACACACACAAGTGGAGGCATCTGAAGAGATAATTGGCCGCGGCACGCGATAACACGGAGGTGAACTGCGACAGACCTGGCCGACCGCATCGCTCTACATTTGCCTTGGCCCTGTATGAAGCATGGAGGCCGGCCATATCACAGCCAGAGCTTGCCCGCGTCAAGCTGGGGCTGGGGTTTTGTCTAATTTGAGGAATGCTTCCCCCCCCACCCCCTGTTTCTCCTCCACAAGGCTGATTAATTTCCAATGGCAGCGCTCTCCTTCTCAGCCGGCCTGCTTATGTATCATTGGAAATGAAACGGTTTACTTTGGATGTTGTGTTAGAAAAGTGAAACCCTCTCCAGATCGCCCCGCAAATATCTTTTTAAAAACCCGTGCAGCATGCCAACTCAAACAGCTTTCGATTGAATGAATTGACCTGTCCCGCGTCTTTAAAACGCCTGTACTTGCTGCAATGATAGAACGGCACTTTCCAAAGAACCATCAAAGTCCTCCGCCGTTGCCAGAGCTTGCCGAGGTGAATGACCTAGCGCGTGAAAATTGCAGCGCGATTAATCAGGGGAGGCTTTCGGAGGAGCGCGCTGCTGCTGTGGGCCTTGCGCTATCACCACTGTTTTCACTTCCCCTCTGTGTGCTGGAATAAGTTAGACCGCCGAACGGAAACCGCTTGATCACAAAGGCATTGAGCTGGCTCATTAATGGCGCCGTTAATGGCATCTTCCATCATTCTGGGATCTGTTGTTGCACGAGCAGTCAATACAGCAGGCATTTCACTGCCTTTATTAAGTTACACTTTACTGGTCTGTAAAATTTGACTGCAGACATTTTATTTGCCACCTCTTGATGGCTACGCCTGAAATATGGGCAGCGTGGGGCGGCGCAGGAGCATCTGTCTCGCCCTCCGGCTCGAGCTCATCTCAGAGTCGCCAGGCTGTAAACAACACTCGTCTCACGTCTTCTCTTCGCTCGCCGTTGCAACCTTCGCGTGCGTGCAACTTTGTCGCCTTTCGTGCCCTGAAGGGAATCGAATGAGGCCAATGGGAGATCATTAGCTGTGGTTAGGTCAGTTATTCCTCTGATCAGTGGCTTGACGGTAAGTCTGCCGATGTGCAATGTGTCTTCATTACAGAAATCATTATAATGATTCCTCAGTAGTGGAGAAGTGAACCGCTACAGGATGTTTTAAGACTTAGATGAAATGAACTTCATTCGCAGCGAAAGTTATTATTTCTCAAGCTTTCACAAGGAATCTGAAAAAGCGACGCTCCTTTTCTTTTTTCCCATGCACAAGCGCGAAGCTGTAAACAAACACGCACATGAAGACGCAGGCCACGATCAGCCAGACACGTGGTGCGAAACAGACTCCCGATGCATCATCAAGCAGATTAGGAGCAGGACTGATAAACACGCTGTGAGCAGAGCAGCGCACAAACAACTCATCTGTTTGTTCATTTGGCCTCCGTATTTGCATCCGTCTCCGGAACCAGATGGAGAACGACACCCATTTCTTTTTTTTAATATCGGGTGAACGGAGAGATTAGCAAACATACACTTCCTCGCTTCGATTGCAATCGCAGCGCTGATAACGCCGCTCCCCGCAAACCAAACATTTCAATCGCGGGGCGCGTCTTCGCATCCCGCGTGAGGCTCATTAAACGGAGGCCTAATAAACGCCGCTAACCATGATGGATGGCTGAGCGACTCCCGTCGCCCTCTTCCTGCCTCGTCGGAGATAACTTGTTCCTGTGATGCTTCATGTGATGTGCTGTCTCCGCCGGGTTCTTGCAGTTTGGAGATCGGGGGGATGGGTGAGAGAACACCCTCTGCTCCTTCGAATCCATCAGGCTTTAGAGGGGGCGGCTCTCTGCAGCTTGTTAGAGTAACACGTATGACCGTGTAGGAGCCCTAATGAGCGGGAAGCTAGCCGGGAGAACTGTGTCTGGACGACAGAGAACATAAATCTCCTGTCCTGCTCCGCGCCCCGGGGACTGCACAAACACCAGAGTTGTGTGAGGAGTGTGCGTGAATCTGCAGAAGGCGCTTGTGCACACACACACACACACACACACACACACGCACACACATAATGCAGATGGCTATAGCAGCATCCTCCTCCTCCTCCTGGGAGTCTCATCTACCATAGTTGAAAGAAGCAGGTTGTTTGAATTATGATCTAACAATAGAGTTCCACTCCCACTCTATAAATGAATCCAACACTGGCATATCTATCATTACCACAGGACGTGCACTCAGCTTGCTTCTTTTTATCGGGAGCGAAATTTTTGTAAATCAATCCTGGCGTACTCTGCTTTGCACGAACGAACCCCTGCAGGTTATGATAATTCCTCTCTGTTTTCAGACCCGTGTGACATAAGCTGCTGTCCGGGGCATCGATCAGGGTTTAGTCGCTTCC
The DNA here is from genome assembly GCF_910589615.1 of Taurulus bubalis. NCBI lineage: Eukaryota > Metazoa > Chordata > Actinopteri > Perciformes > Cottidae > Taurulus > Taurulus bubalis. Next base: position 19,805,276 of record NC_136601.1, read on the forward strand.
TTCCTGCTACCTCAGAGAAAACGCCGTCCGCTGTACTCATCCAGTACCTCGATGATATAGAGTAACGTAGACGCTGGCAGTCTTTTCCCGAGACATGCTTTCCTTCACCTTGCAGTGCAACCGACTGCAGTGTGAGGTGTGTAATGAAGGTTTGAAACTCCATTAAAGTATTGATTTGTTGGGGAAGTTTACCTCTTCGACTGTGGGATGTGAGCTTGGGCGCGAGCTTTAAATAAAACTGCGTGTTCATGTCTGGGCGACTGCAATAGAGAGGCAGAGAGAGAGAGAGAGGATTGGACAGTGTGCATGCGTGTGTGCCACAGGAATGTGCACCAGAATGTGTGTGTGTGTGTACGAGACGAGAGAGAGAGAGAGCGGGGTGGGGGGGTGGAGAGAGAGAGAGATGTGTGAGTTATATAGCCCCGGGGAGCTGCTATGGCCATATTTTAATAACTCGCAGTATGTTGGATTATGTACTGTGGGCTTGTAATATCACACCGTCAGGGCAAAGCCCTTAAAGATTCTCTGTTAGCTGGCCCTTTGCTGAAAAAAGAAACTCACACACACACACACATATCAGGGGACTCACCAAAACATTGTTTTCAGTTCTGCAGCACTTGTGAAAATGTGAGCTCCCACATGATTCCAGTTCAAAGGTATGCCTTCGCCGTTTTGTCTGCCTCAGCACGCAGTGCTCGCTCTCCTGGCCACAATGAACAGAGCTCCAGGTTTAATAGGCCTTAAGTAGTGCACCCTCCTTTTGCTGCCTTTTGAAGAGCAAACACTCGCTCGCCTGCACACACACACACACACACACACACACATATATATATATATATATATATATATATGTATATATATATATATATATATATATATATATATACATATATATATATATATATATATATATATATATATATATATATATATATGTGTGTGTGTATATATATGCTCACACATTGCTGTGTGAGCAATAAAAAACTTGTGGAACAGTGGCTAGTTCTCTCTCTGACACATCAAAAGGAGAGCTAAGGGGAGTAATGTGTGGAATGATGTGTGTAGACCAAGGCCGGGATGCCATTCATGGTTGCAGTGTTGTGGTTTTAACTGCCGGAGGAGGCTCGAAGGCTGCGGCTGGTAACTTCTGTAGCCTGCAGTAGTGTTAACACACTAGCCTGCTGCAATCCCATGGGCTGTTTATGGATGCATCTGTCTTTTATGTCTTTTTGTTTCTTACCTGAACAAAGTACAGCGAGTATAACTATTAACTATATGGCAGTGATGTGCTTGAGACAACAGCAGCAATATCACTCATCACGCATCTCCTATAAAAGGGCCATAAACGGCGTTGAGAAACCTCCAGTTTCAGTGAGACAGAAAGCGAAACTGGACTGAGTGCACTGAACATGCATCATGGCTGCATCTGTGTGTGTGTGTGTGTGTGTGTGTGTGTGTGGGTGTGTGCTTGCATGTAAGCACGTATGCATGTTCACGTGTCTGACTGTGAGCTATTGTATAACTCGGGCCCTGAAAGGAGCAGGGGAAAGTTACAATTAGCACGCCGCCGAGAGCGTAGCCTCGTCCTGCAAGGCGTGTTTACGCTTTAGTCATGCTGTAATTACACATGTCGTCTTTTGTTTTCTATTCCCCATAAAGGGGGTGGAACATAATGAGGGGAAAGGCAGTGGGGGAAAAAAAGATGCATACTTACACAGTGCTTTTTGTCTTAAAGCTCATTTAGGCCTCGGAGGATGTCTATGGGGTTTGATTTGGGAGGAGAGTGGACCGTTAAGAGGGACTTCGCTTCTCCAGATGGGAAACTTCTGTTGAGCTGTAATGAGAATGCATAATGACGCAAACAAGCTCGATGGAGCTAGACATGGCAGCGCCTTCATTCAGGAGCACGAAACACCACCCCCTTAAAAAAAAAGAAGCCTATTACAACTTTTTTTCCCCTTCCTTTTTCTGTATTCTCTATGATATCCATTCCGAGCTAAGTGCAAGAGAAACGTCTTCATTAAATGTTTAGGCGAACATGTTTCATTCCTTTTTCAGTTTTTCTGTTTTTTTGCCCGACCGGGGCCCAACGGGGAGGGACGATGAAAAAAGGCAAGTACAAATGATGGAAAAACAAATAATAGGAGTGACTGCTCCTAATGGGGCTGTTTTCAGCAGCTGCATTAACAAGCCCGTTTGATTTCCGCCTCCTAAGTGAAGTTGTCAGCCCATGTGTCCGGCGCCGTGTTTCAGATGTCAAAAAAGGACTTGTGTTTTCTGGCGCTGGCCGATGATAAAAACGCCAAAGGGGTTGACCTTACTTCTCCCACTCTCCCCGTATTGCTTCACGGTCATTCTCAAAACAGACCTTGAACTACTCGGGGTCAAGAATCCATCAGCGGGGTTATTTTGTATTCTTCTTTACAATAACATGTGTTTCCACGCTGGCTGTGTGAGAAACGGGCCCGCGGGGGACTGAAGGAGAACGGCCCCTGGTCGTGGTCAACCCCTCTCTGAAAACATCACAAAGCAACACATCTCTTTCCACTCAATCTCTCGTGTGTGTGTGTTGAACACGGTGAATAAAAAAACAAAAACACATGCAGATGCAGATGTGGGAATACGGAATTGTCTCGCGCTTTCATATCCATATCGCGAGTCAATGAATGTGCTTTAGATTTGCTCGGTTGATTTGCAGTTATGCTCGGAATCCATATTTGGCGCTGTGAAAAGGAGCGAAGATTAGAGTTTTGTCAGGAATGCCAGATTACGCACGCACACAGACACACACACACACACACACACACACACTGGATATATAAACACCCGTTCCATAGAGCAGTGTATAGTGAAAGAGTCCTATGATTGTGAATTACTTTACCATGACTGTTTTGACGAAAATGTATCGCCTCGTCCTTGGAAATGTGGCACAGCAGTCGATATGGCTGTAATACTCTCCACTGTGGAGGCTGCAGACTGAAGACGCTTGTTTCCACTGATGAAACAATAGAGGGGGAGGGTTCTTGTTGCAGAGTCTGCATTATTGGATTTGGATCGTAACATGGTAGTATCAAGTTAGGTGGAGAAAAGGGCCTGTGAATATCACGTCAGAATCACAACAGACAAGAGACGCTTGTTATTGCGCCGCTTGCATTAATAATTCAATCATTTGACCCGTGACACGATTTCCCGTAAAACAATCTGATCCTCAGAGGGTCCGATGGAGATATTTGAAATCTATGGGTGTGTGTGGTATATATGTCTGGGTGTGTGTGTGTTTGTGTGTTTTGACCTTCCCAGTATGAGACAGAACTGATGCCTGAGGCTACAACTAGAAGTATAATATTTAGAGGAGAGGAGAGAAGAGACAAGATATCATAAAGTGTGTGTGTGTGTGTGTGTGTGTGTGTGTGTGTGTGTGTGTGTGTGTGTTTTGCAGCGTTTCCCGAACTGATGATGTGCCTGCCCCAAGGGGCTCCAATAAGCGCGGCCACAGAAATAGAAGGCCCTACTCAAACTACGCACTTAAAACTGAGCAGCACTCTGGAAGTACGAGCAGAGTGTCAGTGGATATATGCAGAGTGCATTTAATATTAAAAAAACAACAACAAAAACACACTGTGTGTGAGAGGGCGGAAACAAAGCCAGTAATATCGTAACGCATCGTTTTAAGGATCTGAATCGACAGAGCAAATGTTTCCATTCCAACTTTCACATGCAGATGAATGGAGGGCCGTGAACACGCAGGGGGAAACACACACACACACACACACACACACACACACACACACACACACACACACACACACGCACACAGAAGACAGGGGGTGCCATCTATCAAGCTGCAGACGGGAGCCGGGGAAGGGGTAAATCTGCCCTGTGATGGCTGTAAATGAGGGCCGTGGCGAGGCTGTCACATTGCGTTTGGAGGCATGGACACTGTTTACAGACATAATGAACTTGGGAGATGGCTGGAGCATGGGGCAAACACTGTGATTCTGTCACAGCTATAGTGGAGAAAAGGAGAGGAAGAGGAGGAAGAGGCAAACCTGGAAAACCAGAAGGAGGATGAGAAACCGAGAAGGGCCAGAAAAACAACAACCGGCGCTAATCGCTGTGGAACCAGAAGAATATAGACTCTAATTAGAGGCAGCTAATGTCTCCAGGTATGAAGACCGTCGGCAGTGAGAATAATTAAAAGCAGAGCATGTGTTGTCCTGGAGAGATACCCCTTTCCTCTTGGTACATCATTAACAGTTCGCTGACGACAAAAGCAGAGTTATTAGAATGTAATGCCCATCCGTTTGTTCAAACGGCCATTAGGGGTAATGCACAATAATGCCTTCCTCCTGTGCTACAACCCCAAAAGCACTCCTCGTACCACGCATGTGCTCCCATCTCCCTCTCCCCTCTTCTCTCTCGACAGAGTGTTTTCTCCATCCTCCTTCGTCCGCGTCGAAGATGATAAACACGATTTCTCGCAACAACCGTCGGTCTGTCATGAACAAATAATAACATTTATTTTTTGTTTTAAACATAAAATCTGACATGAAAGGATTAATCCCGCTTGGGGGAGACGGAGCCAAATGTATAGATTTACAGTTCCACCCTCGAGTTCCCCACCTTGTTTTAATGCTTCATAAACACTTGGTGTGTTCTGGTCTCCGTTCCAATAAAAACAGAGCGCGCGGGGGTGTAATATCTGGAGCTGGGGGAAATTAAAGCTGAAGTTCCTCTCCTCGGTGCTCTCCTAGCTCTCTCCCTCTCTCTCTGCCTCTCACACACACGCGCACACACACAGGCGCGCGCACACACAGTTAATCAGCAGCCCAGAGAGAAATCTAAGACCACATCTACACCCAGTGGAGGGAACCTGATACAACCACATCTTCACTCCTCCTCCTCCTCCCCCTTCCCACATTCCCCTCTTTCTTTTAATCATCAACACACACACACACACACACACACACACACACATGCACGCACGCACACACACACAGACACACACACGCACACACACGCACACACGCACACACGCTCCTCCTGCTGATAAATTAGAGACAAGGTTCAGTATGATTAACTAAAGTTAATGAAGACTGAAAGTGATCTCAAACAAGGTAACTATAGATGGGAAGTCTTTGAAACCACGCAGAGTGCATAAGAAAGGCACTGGGCTTTTTTATATGTATTTTTTCTCTCCATTTCTGCCTCTGCTGCTATTTCCAAAAGTCCTTTCAGTGTGCGGTGACAAACATAACCCTTCTGACTGGTGGAAAAATAAATCATACTTTCAAGTGAAGACAAATGCCTTATCCGTTGGGAGTAGCCTCAGGCTATAGTCATAATGGTCTCTCTCTCTCTCTTTTTCTTTCTGCCTCCCCCTCTGCCTCTCTCCTTCTTTTTGTCTCAAGGCGGGGAGTTTCCCTAAACTAGTTCTAAATGTCCACCAAACCAGCCTTACGCAGCACAAAGCTTACAGCTCGGGGCCGGTCGGGAGCAAAGGTGGATATTCCTGTTTTAAGACTTTATTTTCTCGGCGAACCTGGAGGCAAAACTGCCACTCAGCTGCAAATTTTTAGCAAACAAGAGACGGACTAATCAGGAACATCTTTGACTCTCCAAAACACGATTGCCCCGGAGCGCTTTCGGTAGCCAAAAGGTTACATGGCAGGCCATAAAACTGCAACGTCCCGGGTTTGATTACGGCCTTTGGACCCTTCTTGTTGCATGTCGTACATCTCTCTCTCTCTCTCCCCCTCATTTCTTTACTGTCATCTTAAAAAAGAAAGACAAAAAAACAACACAATTGCACTCACGGTACAAGGTCGTTACTCGTGTCTGAGCTCGTGTCGTGGCCATAAAGTCATGGATCCTAACCCTGTGTGTGTGTTCGGGTCCCGGCTTCGGGTCGGGCCAGCTGCAGGAGTCTGTCTCCTCTCCTCTCTCCCCTCTCGACTCTCAGTGCTATCAGGTTGCCTCTCCTCCTCCTTCAGCCCATTACACAGGCCTCTTTATGCTGCGCTAAAAGCTGCTCATGTTCAAACACTCCTGGGAAAAGCTCCTTAAAAACACGTCAGGAAGAGAGGCCCCTGTCTGGTAAAATATTAATAGGAAGTTAATTGGTTGTTAATGGACTGGTGCTTGGGCAGGAATGGCCCTCCATTAGATAGGCCACAGAAACAACCCATTCAGGGGTGTCATCTTACCACCCCTTTGCCATCTAATTGTTTTCCGGTCACTGTAGCCGTGAGCTGCGGTCACCTGGTGTTAAAGCCATCATCGCTGGAGTTTTATGTAAGGTCCTACAAAGAAGTATTGAGCCCCGTGCCAACCACATTTCCACAGGAGCGGGAATATTGTGGGTGTTCAGTTACTTTGGCGTCAATTTATTTTTCTTTTTTTCTTTTGTGTTTTCTCGCACTTCCAAAGTTCCACAAAGTTCATTCCTTAATCTCCACATGAGGAAGTAGTTTCAACTTTTGTTGTTCTGCGGCCAGTGTGTTTGGGATTTCTGCGGTCGGCGTTACCCGACAGGAAAAAAAATCCCTCTTCTGCATCTGCATGTAATATTGATGCAGAGCAGACTCGGAGAGAAACACAGAAATCAAATGGAATCCGAACCAAGTTCAAATGTCGACATCCACGCATACATTTTTGATCATCGCAAACCTCCGAGCCATTCCTTTTAAAGGGGAAGCCACAAGGGGGCACGTGGAGCAGGGAATATATTTAGAAATAAGTGATATTTCAGCGTGTTTTTTGGAACCGTCGTTCAGCTCCAATTTAAGAAAGGGACAAATACTTTTTGTAGGAGGTTGTTCAGGAAATGGGAGTCAAAATGGCGGCAGAGGTTACCCAGGAAGACTGCTTTTATTTTGTATCTTTTAAATGCAGCAAAAATAAACCAGCTCTCAAAGAAATGCCATTTTTTTTCACAGACATTGTAAATATTGTACAAAAATATATACACTTTTTCTATAAATAAGATTAAAAAAAATCTATTTATTATTATATTTTCCTAACAATGTTTTACTGCCAAAGGATCTATTAGGTTTACACTATGTAATCCCCCACTATGCCTCTGATAACACAATACACCCGTTATTGACTTGTCCCCTTCCATGCAGTGACCTCCCCTCTCGTGACTCCGACCGTTTAACGTTAACCCGGTTTAAACATTGCGTGGATCCGTGTCCAATTACATTACAAAGCAAATGTCAATGGATCCAGCAGATGTTGTTCCACTCTGCTTGCCGGTGTAGGTCCGACAGCAGCCACTGGGTGGCAGTAAAGCCCAGGCAGAGGCTTCTGGTGTCAGGGTCTGCAGACATGGCCGCTTCCTGCAGGATACATGGGAATCAGCCAGGCCTCCTCCTCCTCCTCCTCCTCCTCTTTGACTGCGACGTGCTCTGGATTCCCCGCTGTGATCTATTACCTATCCGGGTGGAGACTGGGACAATCCTGAGTGGTGTGCAATGCAGCGGCGTCTGATGTTTTTATTTTATTTTTTAAAGCTCGCCTGTCCACTTGGCTGCGTGTGGCGGACTGAAATAAATCTATCAGAGAAACAGTTGTACAACCGTGAAAGCGTGCGTTCAAAAGAGAGCACACTGTCAGGGAGAGATGTGTGCTGCGATATCAATCTGCCCCTCATTACTGACAAACGGAAACACACTTTTAAAACACAGTTTTTATTACACATTGAGAAACTGCGGCATCACAGTTAGCGGATTCTTGGCGGGACATTGTCGGCGGTTTGTCTAAAATGTCAAGAGCTACAATGCGTACGCACGGTGACAACACAACGAAAAGCACTTGCGAGGAACACTTTTTAAGAAACTGTAGGAAAAAGTCACAACAGTATGAAATGTTTGTTCTGGAAAAAATTTAAATACTTGGATAATGTTTGGCATTCAAAAAACAAGCAAAGTACACAAAACAGAAAAAAGAATTTGCCATAGTTAAGTACAGTCAAAGTATTTCTTACAATCATTTTTCTTCAATGTGACCTTTTGATATATTAGAAAATTCTTAAATATACATTTGGAATTTGATTGTCACTTTGCAGTTTAAAAGCGTATTTGTTTTGCGGACACCTAAAACGACGAGTCGGCGATGACTCCTATGGATCAGAACCGCTATCAGTGCCGTCCTTGTATTCACGGCCTTGTGTCTTAGCATGCATGCCACAGCCGTTTATTAACTGTCAATCAACTTGGCTCACCTCGGGCGCACACAAGAACATTCATTGTTAAGAAGCGAGTGCAAATGTCGGACCACTGCGCGCACACACAAGCTACGGCAATGCAAACTCTGCAAACCGACTTTTCTCACTACCGGCTCAGCTCCTCTTCAAGAAATAAAATATTGCCCTTTGCCAGTTAAATATGAAGACGTCTATGCCGGGCGGTCGGCCTTTCATGAGCCCGTGTGGAGGAATGCATGCTTGAAAGAAGAAAAAAAAAAAAGAGGAAAAAAAAAAAAGTGTTTTTTAAATTGGCTCCAGAAAACATGTGTTGTGTGTCTGTGTGTGTGTGAGATACAGATAGCAGGCAGTAAGAAGAACAAAGTGGATGCAATTAGACTGGAGGAATGCCCTTTATGCCCTTCATGGCTTCACCGTGCTCCACCGGTTCGCTTCACCTCGTGAAACCACGAAACCCCTCTCGAGCCCGTTTCAGCTTCCCCACAGTCAAGCGACACATAGGAGCGGCACCGGGGCTCTCTTTCAGGCCGTGTTGTGGAAAAGGATGGGCTTGACCATGCCCGAGAGGATCTTGGGCACGTGGACGCTGACGATCTCGGAGATCATCTCGGGGAAGTTGACGCGCGTCTGCAGGGACTGAGCTTGGAGGAACAGATCGTAGGTGAACTGGTGCAGCTTCCTCACGATCTGAGAGCAAAAAGCAAAAAGGAGAGAGAGATAGAGAGAGAGAGGTTATTAGCGGACGTTTGTGCAAAGTTGGGGCGGGGGAAACAAAAGAAAAAAAGAACAAAACCTGCGAATTAAAGAGGAAACGACATCCAAACCCGTCTTTTGACGCGAGCTTTAGGAGGCGATTTAAAAAGATGGCACTCATTGCGACGCTCTAAGCCCCACAGGCAGGGTAAAGCCGAAAGGTAAAGACTTGATCAACTCCGGTTTTCTGCCTAAGGGGCCCTGCCAGACGGTCCCTGGCGGCCCTCTAGCTCGTGCGCCGATAGAAGATCAGAGATGCGAATGGGACGCTGACAAAGCTGAGCCCTTAAGAGTAAATCCACAGTGAGAGACGCGCGGCTGAAGCTGCTTGCAGCTCGGCTCTTTGGGAGGAAACTTTCCAGCTCCTCTGGTCACGCCCCACCTACTGATGTCACGGAGGATTTTTTTTTTAACCTAGATAATTCTTACAATTAGTATTAAAAGTTTTAGTGGCACAAAAGGAGGAAAAGCAGTCGATCTACACCCTCTAGTGGTCACATCCCCACCAGATCATATCTCCATTGACAATGTTTCAAAAATGATTTCAAATCCCTGTAAGCACGGTCTTGGGAATAACAAACGGGTCTCAAACGATGCTTTCTTTCCGGGTTTACTGACTTTGTTGGTCTCGGCTACATCTGTGCATGAAATAGGGTGAACAAAATGATACTGTGAATGGATGATGAAAAACATTAATTGTGACCCTTTATTTAACACATATGAAGGCATATAGTCGCCATAAATTAGACTGGGAGCTTTTAGTTTAAAAAAAGGGTTAATTTTACCAGACGTTTTGAATGCAGTTTAGAAAAAATTCTAATTTTCTTTTTTTATAGGAACGGTAATATAACATGTACAAAATATGTCACGAACTCCTTATAACTTTAGGCTTTTTAAAAAAAACTTTACCATCAGACACACAAGTTTGTAAAGTTTTAATTTTCTCCAGCAGATGAAGAACAGACGAGTCAATTATTAATACTCTCATTCTCAAAGCCAAAACTTGGTTAATCTTTCGCTTTTTTATTGCTTTAGTTTGCTCAGAATTTGTATTTGGACAAATACAACTCTGTCCCTCCCTATTCAAAGTAATCATTTCCGAGATGGAGCATGTTGTAGAGCTCTCCATCTCCGACTCGTTTTAAAGCAGCATTTTATTTCCTGGTGCACGTCAGCGTATTTGCATCTGCAGATATAATCTGCTTTGATTGCTGCTGCTGCTGCTGCTGCTGCTATGTTTCCTGTCAATGCGGTATATAGGTTAGCATGGGAGTGCAGTCCGCCAGCACTAAATGATATTGACTGGCTCTCGATGTAGGGTGCTCTGCATCGTGGACATCACGTGTGGCAGTTCCTTCTGGGGCTCTACAGTTATTCTTGATGTAGCAATGCCACCAGCAGAGGGTGACTCATCATGTTCCGTCCTGATATGCAGAGAAGGTAAAGCAGTCACATGACCCTTTGGTATGCGTTTAACCCCGGTGGGTGGCTGGGGATTTGTGCACAAACCGGAGGTGTACCCCAGGTTGAGACGGAATTACGGTAGTCGGGATGTGTCGGTGGCTGAAATAGACATTGCTACTCCCATTTGAAATGTAATAACTGATAGCCTGGAGTCAACCAGCCGTGAAATGACAAACAAAGTCTTTATGCGGTCTAGTAAGTTCAAAAGTTTAGCGCAGTATTGTTTTGGGTCAAATTAGATCTGGTGCACTTTGTACCATTTCCCTTCTAGAGGAACTGTTAAGTGACGCCGACTGAAGTCCCGTTTATGCAACGGTTCACAAAGTTTTCATATATGATGCCGGATTGTGTCCATTACCGACTGGAGGGAGTCCAGCAGCTGCGTGAGCTGAAACAGTCGGTGCGTGCGGGTGGTCTCTCCGCAGTGACTGGCCAAACGGTCCAGCTCCTTGATGTAGGAGGTCCGCAGTTCATCAAAACAACGCTGGTTCTTCAGGCCCTCCACTGGCACTGTGAGCACAAAAGCCAGCACACAACAATAACTCTCCCAGACTTTATCCACCCCATCAATTCTCTGAAGCAAGGATGAACTCTATTCAAGTCATATTTCACTCGCAGAGTTGACATTCAACTTATTATTTCGGACGTGTTTTCCCCCGGGCGGACTCACTGATGCTGAAGAGGACCAGGGCCTTCATGCAGAGGAACTCCTCCTGAGTGACCTTCAGCATGCAGAACCTCTGGGAGAGCAGCTTCATCCTCACACAGTGTTCATACATACTGGACACTTGCATCCGCTGGCTGTGAGGAGGAGGAGGAGGGGAAAAAAGAAAGAGGAAAAAACACAGTGAGAGCAGAAGTAGGAGCACCGGGTGCGACATAAGGAGGAGAGAGGGTCAGGCAGAGAGAAATATAGAAAGGACGAAGACAATTAATGGAGGCAGAAGTGAAAAAGAGGAAAAGGCTGCAGAGGTTAGAAGAAATGAGTGAGGTGGATAATGGAAAAGGGGAACGACGAAGAGGCAGAGAAAAATGAGGGTCAGCAACGAGGGCAGGCGTATCCATTACCATGCGGGTCTTAGGCAGCCCAATAGTGACAGAGGTCGAATTCAGACGGAATAAGTGTTTTGCTAATGCTGCGCGAAACACCAGCCGAGTGAAAGCTGCTCTGAAGGCCCGTGGCCGGCTTCAGCATTCAGAGCAGCATCCTCCTTCAACACAGAAAACAATTTACTGATAAGAGGCGGTGGACGTGTTATTTGTGTATATCAAGTGCGGACGATTTGCTCTTATGTTAAGTTGTTCTTGTTATTTTTAAGTACAAATAAAAAAACAGCAGTTGAGGTGTCAGAAACATTTCTTTTATTTTTCTTTTTTTTATAAAGAGGCTGGAAGAGGTGGCGGCGCGAACTGAAACTCGTCAATGTAATGGAAAAAGGAAATGACTCAATGCCGTGGCAGTTCTTGGAAACTGATGTCGGCTTCGTGAAGATGAAACGGAATAAATCATCTGAGGTGATCCCTCTGCGGCCACGTCTACACATCAGGCACGAGGGAAATGGTAGAAGCAGAACACAGTCGTTTACCGCCTCGCCTTGAACAACACGCCGTTCATCGTGTGATTTAAAAAAACTAAAAAAACAACAGCGAAGCTCGTATTCCGCTGTGCCTTTCCTTCCAATCGCGGTGACAGGTGATATATATCTCACGATACTCCAACAAACCAGATGTCACAACAAAACTTTCTTCGTTTGAGAAACGGGGGTTGGGAGGGGACTTCTTTGTGCAAAATGAGTGTTTTCCGTGACTTACTCATTGAAAACCAGGTCTGGAGCGAAGTACAGCATGGAGCTGTTAGTGAGCGTGTAGGACCTCCAGCCCAAAGCGAACACCATCACCCCCATCCAGGACAGCTGAATCACTGACATCTGGTCATCTACGTGCATTTCACGGAAACCTATTGAAAAACACTTATTTAAATAAAAATAAAAACATCTGAAAATGGTGAAATAACACTTTCAAACACAAGTGGGTTTAGTAGATGCAAAGTCTTCAGGCTAATAACAGGAATAATAATAAATGTTGATACATGGTGGGCCTTTTCCAGCCTGCCGCTCTTGGCTTGAATGAGAACATATCCCCCTCTAGTGGTGGATACACGAACAGGGATCGGCTGCTCAAAATGGAGAAGTTTAACTGGCATACAACCCTGGCATTGCCTCATATCTCTGGAGCAAGAGGTGGAGGCCTTGTACAATGACAACAGATATTAGATCAGACATTAGACTTTTTTCCCCTGGTGCCTGCAGAGCTCGTCTGTGAACTTAACTGCAATAAAAACTTAATTTCACTTTATACACGAGATGTGACCTTTCACTATAACCCACGCGAAGAATTTAGGAGCAGTGGGCTGATGTGAAGCTACGTTAAGTGCATTGTCTCGCTCGAGGACAGCAGGAGCCGGGGATCAAACCGCCAGCCTCATGATTAAAAGGACTGCTCGATCTCGACCCTCTGATCCCACGGCCACCATCAAGTGACTGAGTGGACTCTCGGTGTTCTCCAATCTGTAGCTCAACACGACATGTCTGACCTTGTCGGGTGTTTGTTTTTTTTCTACTGCAATGCACATGGCTTGTCAGGCGCTAGGCAGAACACTGAAACATTTCAGGACATTTCGGCCTCGTGCAGCAGGCGGCCACACCCACACGCGGCACGCACCTCGACCCGGACTAGTTTACCTGGTATCGCTTTGGCCCAGCGCACCACGGTTACCAGCTGCCTCTCCCCCAGCTCATTGAGGCTGGTGAGCAGGGACACGGGGCTGTCCGGCTGCGCGTGGTCGTGTCCCGCGTTGACCACGGCCGGCTCGATGGCCTGCAGGACGCTGAGCAGGGAGAGGCATGAGCGCACCGTCGGGGGGATGCAGAAAGCCAGGTCCTGGGACGCTGCTCGAGACACAAGGGGGGGGAAATGTCATCACATGTTTTACGGAAGGTGTTCAGCATCGAGTTAGCGCGGCGCTCACAACGACCCTCACTTGGAGCCCTGACGACTAAGCTTCCTGGCTCCAAGAGGACGTCTCTCTTCCCGGGCCCTTGCTCCTCCTCTCCGCTCCTCGGCTGTCCAGTTCCCTTCAGCCTGCGACCTAGAACCACAGACGACACAGGCGTGGGAGAAGGCATGAGGGCAAAAAAGGTGATAAGAGGCTTCCATTTCCAAGTTGTTTTGTCTGATTTATTACACAATAGATAGCTGGAGAAATCTGGGAAAAGAAACGGGAAGGAATTGACTGAAGCTGTTCCTTATCGTAACCAATGTGGCAAGGGTCTCTCGACAGTGGCCACTGGCCGAGAAAATGCTATTTTGGCCTTTGCAGAAATGGATTTGTTACATTGTATTTAAGCTAGAACATTTGATTGGTGTGCTCTGATCCAATGCATGAAAGGTATTCAACCGGTCTGAGCTCACTTCCCAAACACGTGCCACACATACTTTCCTCTCAGCCCCCTCACTCCCTCCCTCACTAAATCGTTGGCCTCTCACCTTTCAGGCTCATGCCCGACATGAAGCATCTCTTCAAACGGCACGAGGCGCAGTTTTTCCTCCTCAGCTTGTCGATGGTGCAGTCGTTCCGGCTGGCACACAGGTGGTTCTGCTTACCTGGTGGTACAGAAAAAGGTTGAAGGGAGAGAGCTCAACAATGCCTCGGCCTTCACTCAAAAGCAGAGATATGTGGGTGTTGACTGATAACGAGTGAATCGACCTCATCATGTCAGGTCACTGTGTCCTGCTTGCATGGACGGGTGGGCGTAAGAAATTAATCAGCGTAATGAGCAATTGTGTGTGCGTGTGTGTGTGTGTGTGTGTGTCAGACCCACCTGCAGCGGCCCGCTTGAAGAATACTTTGCAGCTCCCGCAGGTGACAGCTCCATAGTGACAACCGGAGGCATCGTCCCCGCATACCTGGCACACTCTCCTGTCCGACAGGTACACACCTGGGAACAAATCCTCATGCCTGGACGTACACACACACACATTTATTGGCTTTTTCCTAAAGGATTCGAAAGTGGGCACAGATAAGGCTCAGTCATAAATGTCAGAATGAACAATGGGACGGAAGCTTGGAAATCACCACACCCCAGAGGGCGTGAGGGCTTGTAAATCCCGACATCCCCAGAGGGCCTGTTATGACATTTGGGGAACTAATTCCCTAAATCCGATCCACTTACAGTAGTAAGGGATTTCCCTGTTCCAGGGTTGAGTATACAATAACAAAGTAAGTGATCTAAGACACGGGCACACCTGTAATTAAAGAACTGTGGCGTTGGCCGGCCGTTTCCAGAAGTGGAAAAACAGGACGGCGTCTTTCATTCCAGGCACAGAGCAGGTGCCGTATCTCTTGTTTATAGTGACACTGGTGTATTACGTGGTATTAGTGGAAAGTTAGGGATAGAGTGAACTTTGATGCTGAAATGCAACTTGGCCAAGGCCGCCGGAGAGCACATGTGGCTGTTTGGGGGACAAATCATTGAATGCTGAGACGCAGCTGCCTCTGCAGCTGGACTAGGTTTTGGCATGGCGAATGGGGGGATACACAATATCAGATTTAGTGCCTGTTGATTCATTTGCCTTGTGGCAAAGTGCAGCAATCCTCTGTAGTAACATCAAGATATAAGTACAAGAAGAACATGAAGGACAGGGGGAGCGTTAAAGTAAGATAATGGATTCAATGAAGTATTACATTCTAAAGACTTTTAAAAAAAAGAAGGGATATTGTAAAGGTAGATTTGGTAGACTTGGTAGACTAAAGCACGCATCACTTCACACCAAGTTCAGCTGCATTTGTTCTTTATTACTGATTAAAGAAATGTCGGACTAAAATGAGTGGAAGGAAAGAGTGCAGCTCTTAACAGCACTGCGCTGCTGACTTGGTGCCAAATCAGAGCTAATCATTAAAATGCGTTTTTATTTATTTAATACGTATATTATTATTTTTACCTCAAACTGCGATCCGAGCAATCCATCCACACCGATGGCTCGGTCTTGATGGCGGACAAAGTGAGCTGCTCCTGGGGAATCGCACTTTGGTAACTTTCCACTTGGCCGTAGCCGTGTGCCACCGCCGCCGCGCGCGCGCCGCCTTTACCCCCCTGCTCACCCTTGCTGTACCACACGCAGTGGCATTCCCGTCGGGATCCGAGAGAACCTTGCTCGCAATTACAGTATTTACACAACAAATCATGTCCGCCGGATCCGCCTCTCTCTGGCTCGGACCGGCTGCTGTACGTGCGCCACACGCCCGGCGGGTCTCTGTACGGGTTCGGTCCGGCTGAGTACGCGGAGTACGGTCTCAACGGGAAGAGCTCGTCCACCTGAGGGTGCGCGGGCAGCTCCGCCGCGGGGCTCATGAACAAGTTGGACTCCTTGCAGACGTATCTGGATATGACCGAGTCGCGCGTCTCGCCCTGCGCGCCGTCCATGTCGCCCGACCGGAGCAGCTCCATGCAGCTCACCTGCTGAATGCCGTGGCACGCGTCTCCAAAGTCGTCCCCGCGTCTTCCTCCTAACTCCTGCACCCTGCGGGAGCTGCTCTCCACCGCGGGGGCAAATTCTGCGAAGGCGGCGCCGCCGCCGCCGCCGCCGCCGCAGCACGGGTGCATGCTGTTGGGCGGAGAAGACATAGAGTCCAGACCAAGGGACACCGACACCGCCTTGCTGAGCTCGGCCGTGGTCGCGCGCGCACAGGTGTCCGCGTGGTTAAGCCGCTCGCGCTCGTTCATGATTAGAGAGTTGGACGTCTCCTCCAAGTCTGACAAGCTCAGGCGAAAGGCCATCTCTGGCTCGCGTAGAGACAGTTTTACAGCCGCGCGCTGGTTGCACACGGTGAACAAATCAAACAACACCCACCCCGACGAGTCTCCGGCCGTATACGCTTCAGCGGATATGAGAATCAGAGCTGTCGACGACATAGGTTGAATTCAGGAAAGGGACGTCCCGTCGACCTGCTCCGCGAATGAAGGGCCGGCTAACTTTTCTCTCTACTCCTCAAAGTAACCGGTGTCACTGCCTGTTGCGCCAACGGGAGGAAAACACTCACAAGTAACGGTTTGAACTCTGTAACTTGACTTTGTACTCTGGCATATTGACGAGTCTCGCGAGAACATCCAGCTGAATTAAAAGAAATAAGAGACTCAGCAACACACTCTGGCAGCTGCCATGTCCGCGCAGGACTGTGGTCGTTCCAGTTCATTTGGGACTTAAACAATACTTACGTTGGGCTGTCTGGGCTTCTTTGTGTCCGGTGGCTGAATCCACAAAACATGGCAGTAATTGCGGTTTTGATAAAGTACACATTGTCCTGTACACTAATTGACTTTTAAAAGAAACTAATTTATATTTATCTAGGCTTTTGTTATCTAGTTATCAACAGGCAGTGATGGGACTTTGTATTAATTTTTTTATACAGGCTGCCTCAGTGGCAATGTCCCTTTTTTAATTGTCTGTCTATTTATATTTGATGGACAGACCTCTATTTGAGGTTAATAATGAATTTCATTTGATTGCCACTTTTAAACAGTTTGCCTTGTTAGACACAGCTCACGTGGACAAACGGCACACGGTGTTTCTGTGTGTATTTTATTTCTGCAGGGATAAAAACATTTTAATGATCTTAATTAAATGGCATCTCTCTCACGAATCAATGTGGATAACATGTTCTTTAGTCGGCATTGCACGCATTTGTAATATGATTTACAAGGACAACAGCAAACCTCTTCATAAATGACAGCATGGATGACATTTCAGGTGTTTTTCTTTTTGTTCCTATGTAACTGGAATGTGTTTTCAACAGTTGGCACCTGTTTCCAGATGAAATGGCATTACAATCATGGACATTAAAAGGCGGCAACAGTATAATGTGCCTTCCCCAGTTATGTCAGGTTCATTTTCTACCTATGCAATAATCTGCACCTACATGCTTCTAAAATCTCTCCACTCGTCCTATTTCATCATCTATCCTCATCCTGCCTTCAGTCGGGCGACAGCAGCCCTTCTCACATGGACTCAAATTCATCAATGCGTTGTTTGGTGTTGCCTTGGCGAATCTGTCGCAGGGTCTTGTATTTGTCGCGGCCCGCCTTCACATTCTCAGCATGGATCAGGTCATTTGGGGTCTTTTTGCTCTCGTCTACAGCTCTAGCCAGCTCAGTACTTAGGAACTGAAAGAGAACACAAAACCACATTGAATAAGATTCTCTTTCCTCCGAATCTTAAGGAGACCATTCAGACGTCTTGCCCCTCTCCCATCACCCCGTGTGCTCCACTCAATCCCCTTCTGAAAACACGGCATTGTGCATAGTTATTAAGTCCAGTTTTGTGTTGAGTCCTCTGTGCAGTGCCATATCTTGTTTGGGCTGTGAGATAGAGAGCGTTGTTATTTCATTCACTTCAGGCATGGGTCTGGATGCGATTTGCGACAGGAATGAAACCAAAAGAATGATAATGTTCCTGCGACAATGTTTTATTATGCACAGAGCACTTAGTTCTAGGTAAAACACATATTTTGGTGGCAATTAAGCTGCCATATTTACAGAGTTGAAACCTCTATATGACTGTATCAACAAGGGCAACACAGAGAGTGTACCAAAACACTTTAAAAATCTCACAGCAACAACAAAAATGTGAATAGCAAACCACAAACTCTGTGAGGCGCACAAGGAAAAGGCAACAGACACGCAACTGGGTAATATTAAGCACATGTCGCCCCACACATCTTCTTAAGCCTCATGGGTTTGACATGAAACAGTCACTTAAGAATTACCATAAAAAACAGCTGTGAAGAATGGAAGTCAGTGCTCCAGACATTCTCCATAAACAAGACCAAGAGTCTTCTGCTAGCGGCTCTGAAGCTTTACTTGGGCACTTGGGCTTTGAGCTAAATGCTCGTGTCAGCACACTGCCATGCTCACAGCGACAATGCAATCGGGATGTTTAGCAGGTAATATTCATCAGGTTAATATCGCCAGTTAGCATGCCAACATTTGCCAATCAGGACTAAACATAATGTGTGGCCGAGGGCATGGGAATTCACTTTTTTTTTTTTGCACGTATTTATTTCTAAACCAACAAATATATATATATATATATATATATATATATATATATATATATATATATATATATATATACACACACACACACACACACACACACACACACACACACACACACACACACACACACACACACACTTCAACCTGTGCAATATTAATACACTGTTCATAATAATAGTTATATATATATATATATATATATATATATATATATATATATATATATATAATTCAGTACTGTTGTTTTTTACTGTTTTATTACTGTTTTTACCATTTATTATTTATATTACCTGTACTTAATTTCACTATGTCTCACTATGTCTTTACCCTGTTTGCTGCTGTAATCCTGCAAATTTCCCCACTGCGGGACTAATAATGGATAATAATCTAATATATCTATTATATATATATATATATATATATATATATATATATATATATATATATATATATATATATATATATATATATAAAGTCAGGTGATGACCAAAGCCAGTGGGACTCATCCTCTGAGAACCATGAATGCCGGCAGTAAATTTCATGGCAATCCATCCAGCAGTCGTTCAGAAGTTTTGGTCCAACATTGCCATAGAGCCACACACTCTCAAAAGCTCCAGGACAGCCCTGGGACTGCTAATCTCTATCTGACCATGACCTCTGACCCCGACGGTGAACAAGGGAACAGCAAATGCAGGAAATCTAAAAACATTCACTGAGCCTTACCTTGAGGTTTGTCTGCAGCCGCTGGTTCTTCTGGGCCTCCGTTACTCGTTCCTCCTCGCTGCGATCTCGGACCGTGCCTGGAGAGGTCAGCTCGGCGCTGGCCTCGGCGCTGCTCTCGTCCGTCTCGTCGTGCTCGTGCATGGGAGGGTGGACTGAATCCTGGAGGTGGACACCCATGAGTTTAGTCTTCAGCTCCTCTTTGGTTCGCTCCAAATCCGCTTCTACCACCGCCGCCTGTCAACACACATAGATGGCATTGAAGAGCTGTGGTTGGATATTAAAGTGCAAGTAGCCTTTTTAGATCTTTTTTTGTTCTTCAGTCAATCCTTTTCAATTATATCTTAACCTTTTCAAGGTCACTAATGAAGGGAGAATCTCCCAAATATGTTGTCCTCTATGACTCAATCGGTTTCTTAGCATTGCGTGCATCAGTCTCGTTGGTGAAATAATGTGAATAAGGAGATTTGCGTGTACTTTGGCCCAATCTTTTTTTTTTGCGAAATTTGAATATACAGTTAATAAAAAAGTTTGAACCAACTAGGGCATCACATGGCTGAGCCTCGCTATCCGTGATAATGAAGTGACACCCATTAAGTTCATATGATCACAATCTTGAAACTCTGATATACTCCGTGGTCGCCGCCTTTTCTACTTTACCCGGGCCCAAAGCTCAGAAGTGTCAGACATCCCTTTTTGCTCATGTTTGATTCATCCTTTATCTCTCTCTCTCTCGTGGTTCTTTCATTAATTCTCACCCTTTCCTGCCATCTATTCGCCTCCTCGTCCTTTTTCTTCTTGGCGTCTTCCAGCTGGGAGATCTTAGAGGTAAGCTCTGCCAGCTCAGTGGCCTATACACACGCGCACACAAATGGGAAGAGAGTTAAGAGTGCTCCTGATCTGAGGTCATTGTGCTCTGTTTGCAAGTGCTTGTGTGTGTTAGAGAGAACATGTGTGTGTGTCTGTATGTGTGTGTCTGTGCGTGCACTTATGTGTTATGTGGCCTTTCTTTTCAATCGGCTAAAAGTAGGAATAATTGGAAGTATACTCTCAAGCTGAATTTGAGAATAATTTGAAGACATCAATAGCTTGTTTCCATCTTTAAGGTGGTATTGATCAATAGATGTAAATATATCATGAGTCTTTGATCATGGAAATAAAGTAATTAGAATGATCACTTTCCAGCAGTTTCTTTTCTCAACTTTTATGGTTGTGAAGGAATCCGCCTTATAATTTAATCGATTTAAGTGGAATTGAATTAAACCCAGTAATGCAGGTGTGTTTTTTTTACCAGACTTTCCTGGCTCTTGATCTGGTTTTCAGACTGGTACAGCAGGGCTGCTTTAGCTTCCACTGCAGCTCTGCGGTCCTTGTCCAGCCGCTCAGCTTCCTCTTGAGCAATTGTCCTCTCCTTCTCTAACTCAAGAGCCCTGCGAGTCTGCTCCTCCAGCTCTGAAACACAATGGCACCCGTGCGCACACACAAAAAAAAATATCATCCTACACATATACCCAGATAGGCCCACACATAGCGTACGCTTCACAGAGATCAAATCTGTCAATGTACTGTGCGGTTCTTTTGATATTTTTAAACAGGTACAAAACACATAAAACTGAAGTTTGAGAAACATTTGTATTCAGAAAGTTGTCAGACCGTCTTGAGCTCTCTTTGTCTGCTCTTCTATCTGTCTCAATCTCTCCATCAGCTCCATGGTCTCACGAGCAATCTTCTCTGTTTCCTTCTCTGCATTTTCTCGCTTTTTTTTCTCACTCTCGAGCAGAGCCCTGACAGGAGAATTGTGCATAAATACACATCTGAAAAAAAGACCTCGATCCCCTGACAGTTCTTTCTTAAAGCAAAGAGAACACACTGTAAACTGTAAAAAAAGAAATGAAAAAAGCCTTCTTTATGTCCTCTTTCCTCACCTCTCCATCTGCCTCTTGTTCTTCTCCTCCCTGGCCTGGGCCTTCATCTGCTGCACCTCGATGGTGTCAGGTTTACGTCTGCGCATGTACAGGTCGTGATTCCCCATGCACAATGCCAAGATACGTTTATTGATGCGAAGACGGGGTACGTAGAAAACAAAGTCCTTTAACACAGAAAGAAAATCAGCATGCAGGGATCTATGACACACAGTCAGATCTGTTTTACAGTTAAGAATGGGTTTATGTCCTGACGGGTTGGTTGTGTTTGGGAGGATTAAGTACATTTTTCTCAACAATTGGCTTTCTGGAGCAGAAAAATTCAAGTCTGAGGCCAAATTCCTCTTTGTGAGTGAGATCAAGGAGCAGCTGCTGTCATTAAACTACTTGTTGTAATTTATGCGCTTGCAAAAATGGCAATTTCATCAGTAACGAGGATATGAGATTCTCTCACATCTCCTGTTCATAGTCGCAGCAAACAAATATGAATAGGCATATCTCTGAGGAAGGACTTGAAGGATAGTTGTGAAAACTGTTTCATGAACATTGCTAATGCTAAAACAATGAGTACTAAGAAGGAGCAGCCGTTTAATCCCATCCACATACATGCATGGTTTTGAGTTTGGCTAAAATAAGCTCACAGATCAACATACTTGCACAAAGTCTGACTTTAGGTATGCAGAAAGAAATGTCCCACTAACTAAACATTTCACATCACGAGACGCCTCATAGCTGCTGCAGATGAATCGCTCTCGATAATGTTGTGGTTCTTTTGCCTACCGGAGCTTTCTTGTCGATTGGTTTGATGAGAAACTTCTTGTCATTGAAGGAAATGTTTCTGATCTCACTCCAAGGGAAGCCGATCTTTGGGGTCATCCTGTGAAATATTGGCATGGTTTTACCACATTAGTTAACAGAGAGTGCCATGTTCTTTGCACACAGTTGAAACATAATTATGACACTGAGGAGAAAACGCAAGTTTTGCTGTGTTAGCATGCAAAACGTACCATTTTAAAATATAAACAACATAAACCTGCTTTTTAATTACTGTGTTTCCTTTTGGTTCAGTTTGGAACGAATCACAAGCATTAATGTCCTCTTTCAGGAAAGTTTAATTTTGATGTGGGGGGATCTCGAAGGGATCGCCAAAATCATTAGGATCCATCCTCTGGGGACCATGGATATCTGTATCACTTTTTTGTCACCGTCTATTCAATAATCATTGCGATATTTAAAAAAGAAAAAAAAGGAAGGGAAAAAGTCAACTTCATTGTGATGCTAGATGGAAGGTCAGGGGGTCAAGTCAGTACATAGTTGTCCTCTGGGGACCATGAATGCAGTATAAACAACAAGAGACATTTTGAAAATGCAGCCTACTTGTCCTTCTTGTCATAGATGTTCAGCCCCAGTGCGTCCACCCCCAGCCACAGCTCGGATCCTTTCTTGTTCTTGATGTTAAAGTAGTTGACCCCGTACATCTCCAGATCCTGGGCTATCTTGAGGTATTCCACCATGGCGTCTTCTCTGTGGTGTGGAGCAGTTTAATGAGCGACAGAACACCTGCTTACAAAAACAAATGCATGAATGTCTTTTTTTCCAATACGACTGCAGTACCTCAGCAGTCCCTTGTGCTCTTGATGCCACACCTTGATTCTTTCTTCCCACTGATTTTTATTCAGCTTGTGCTGCTCCAAAACCCTGGTTTTGATCAGTAAAGAAGACACACCGGTTAGAATACAGATGGCTGAAACTGGAATGAAGTGGAACTTTGGTGAACACTCGTAACCATAGGACTCAGTGCCTTTGTGGCAGCAGCTTCTCTCTTGCGAGGTATCCCGAGACGTGATAGTCTTTCCGGTAGTCTCCTTGCTTGACCTGGACCGCATACGAGGCCAGGAGCACCGCGGTCTCAGGTGGACAGTAGATGTCATCGTTTAGGATGCATTCTTTGACCTAAAACACAGAAAAAAAGACTGAAAGGTCTGCTTTAACGCACAAATACCCAAATGTTTTATGATGAGAGAGAACCCATATGTGTTCTCATATGTTAATTTAATG
Organism: Taurulus bubalis; assembly: GCF_910589615.1. NCBI lineage: Eukaryota > Metazoa > Chordata > Actinopteri > Perciformes > Cottidae > Taurulus > Taurulus bubalis. The sequence continues at coordinate 19,828,513 of NC_136601.1, forward strand.
CGCCTGGACCTCTTTTTGTGTGCATGTCCCCATCAACCCCACAAGGATTGATGGGATCTGCATGAGTCATCATGGAACCAACAAACACTGGTCATTAAGACGTTTTACTGCTATGTTTTGATCGAGAAGCCTGATTTATTTTTGCACTTGCATAAGCCTTAAATGCCTTCTGATATCCACTTTGTCCAGATTCCTAATGTGTGTTTAATTGATTCTTATTGTTGCTTAAATATGAATCTTGCGCTCTTGTTAGCATACATCAATAGTACATGTGTGGGTCTGGCTCCTTCTCATTCTCCAAAAGTACAATCAAATTGAATCAAATCCAAATGTTTCCTGGTCACAAATATATCCCTTAATAAAAACAATATGCGTGTACTCATTTCCGACCTGCAGAAAGAAGAGGCGCTGTGTTGCCTCCTGGATCAGTTCATCCGTGACATCCTCAGGGTAAAACTTGGCCCTGAACTTAACCAACAATGGGTTGTCTCTCTTCACATCTTGAGCCGTCACCTGGGATGAGCATCCCACAGCAGAGGGATGCCGGAATGAAGAGATACATACTAATTAGTCTCAATGGGCCAAAACCATAAGCAGGATTACATCTTCCTTTACATCCAGATGTCGGGGGAGTCGAAGTTATGCTGTCAAGGGATGTACAGTTCACAAACAGTTGTTCTCCTCACCCTCTTGTTCAGCTTGAGCCAGGTGGAGAAGCCTTTGCTGTCCTGGTACTGGAGGCCAAAGAACCAGGTCTCCCTCAGCCCGATCGTCTTGACTATCTAAACGTGACAAAAAGTAACACAATTACACACTTTGCCTCTTCAAAGCACCTGCTTGATTGTAATGCACATTGTACCTGGTCAAAGAGCTGTTTGCCAGTGGTGCTGGGCAGGATGGCAAACTCCAGCTCAGCATCCATGGTTGTAACGCGGACATTGATCTGCCAGAGAAAACACTCACACTAAGCCAGAGGAGGAAACAGATCCCTGCTGCTCATTCATCAAGTGTGCCACTGGAGGAGCATCAAGGAGCATGCAGAACAACATCAGCTGGGTTTAAAAAGAAAAGAAAAAAATAAAGCACTACCAATTCTGTGATAATTGTGTTTGTTCTTCTGACACAATGCTACATTTCTTGGCTCTTTGACAGAATAATGACCAAAAAGAGTATTCCTTACATTCTTCTGTTCAACCAGGAGCATCCAATCGCAAGAGGTTGGTGGGGACTACAATCAAAAGATGAAGCCCACAGTATATTTTAGACTCAGCTGAGAACATGGGGTTCAGTCCATGATGCATGAGGATTAACGACGGGGTAAAAACAATGACACCCATTTAGCGTCAGTCTGGAATGTTGGTATAAAACCACATACACATATCTGCAGTTGTTGAGACTTGTACAACAGGAGAAACAAAAGCAGAATAGAGGAGAAGTGGATGCTTAGAACTCATAATAAACTATGTTGAGATCAGTTAAACAAAGCAGACTTTCATGAGTGCCTCTAACAAGCATAATAATAATAGAAACAATGATGTAAAACTGCTGTAAGCCTTGCTGATCATCGTTTGGAGACTGCGTCAGTGCATATTTATGAACACAGGAAAAGAATGCTTAGCTTTGGTTTTGTTTATCTAGATAATGTGACGAGACACATTAAATCCAGGAACAACAAACACCACCAATAAGAAACATCTGGAAGCTGGGCATGATATCGTCTCATGTAGTCTGATAAGAATTCTCTCAATACCTCCTGGTAGCTTGTAAATAACAAAGCAGGTTCACAAACTCCAGTTAAAACTCTACAGTTACAACACAACTACTGCACAGATGAAACACAAAGGTAAATTAAGTTATTATAAAATTGAAGGGTAGCTACTTACAGTTGACATTTGGATTTTTTTAATCTGTAGCCGAAACCCTTCTTCAGAGAGGTGCTTGTCGTAGCCTTTTCTCTGCGGAGTCATATGAAACTGCTTGCAATACCGACCAGGATTATTACTGAATGAGAATGGACCATTGTATTGCTCCCAAGTAGGCTACTTCTCTCGAGTTAATCCAGTGGCAGCCTGGGGCCCACATGTTTTGAGAGAGGCAGCCTCCATCTACTTTGGAGACTTTTCCTCTTAAATTGATTTGATTTTTCGACTGAGAATCATTTATTTACAACCTAGGCATGATCTTCATCTCCCAAACCTATTTACAGAGGTACACCAATTAGGCGTGGGCCTAACTCAGCACCTGGTGTTCCAGTTGCAGTGATGGCGCCAGCACACTCTGCTTATCTAATAATCTGTTGAGTTAATGTTTTAAGCGCAAGTTATGGCATACAGTGATTTTAGAGTTTAGTGTGGTGTTCGGTTTGTAGGCCTGTCGCTAACTGCTCAACAGCAGAGTGTGATATAGCTCACTTTTAAATACTACTGCAATTTAAATGCATTACAATGTATAATGGGATTTCATTCTTATGACATGTTTTGTAGTTTTCTTTTCTGATTTTTAATGTTTGGAGTATTTTTTTAACTTGTAATAAACTAATAGGTATAGCTGTGACCATAACATCCTTTTTTTACAGTCGATTTACTGTTATTTTAATTTGTCAATTCAATGTGACAGTAAACTCCTGTCTGTATTTAATTTCAGTCGCGTGCCAAGGAGGGCTCGGGTCGCGCGGCGCGGTGCCACTCATCGCGCGCAGCCTCAAAGGTTTCACGTTGCGGGCGCGTGCTCGTGTGCGCGCTCACACACCGTCCATTGTGTTTTTTTTTTGTATTATCAACAAGGAAGACCACCGTGGCGTTAACGGGTAACCGAGCCGGCCAAGCTGAACGACAAGCGACTCGCGGAACCATGGCGGACGAACAAGAAATAATGTGCAAGTTGGAAAACATCTTGGAGATACGGTGAGACTGCGGAGACCCGGTTGTTGTCGGACGTGCGACTCGTATCGATGAGCGCTGTCTGGGCTAACGGTAGCCAGCCGGCGGCCCCTTGGCTTCGCTTTTGTTACTGAGCTAGCTAGCTAGCTAGCTAGCTGACGTTAGCCCGTCTGCTGCGGTGCCTCGGGCTTTAACATTTCATATTCAGGCTGTAGCTCGTTTCCGTCGGGTGTTAGGAGGCAGTCCCCGCGGGCTGGAGGAGAAACACGCACACACAGAAGCTGAGACCAGGCGCACGTTCGCGTCAGACCTGTGTCAGCTATCCAGATGTGTATCAACAAAATGCCAGATGTGTGCGGTGCTAATTATTTACGTGGCTAAGCTAGCAGCGTAGCTAGCAGGCGCATCGGTCTGTCATCATCTGGAGTGGTGTTTGTTTCCTCTGATGTCTTCTTCTTCTTCGCAGATGTGCATAACTCACATGAATGCATGCACTATAAAACGACAATACATTGTTTCATGGCTGAGGTAATTACTGCTTTATATCAACGCGTTCTGCGAGGTTATTCATAATTGTATGCAAATTCAAAGCACTGCCATGCAGATGGGGGAGAAAGAAAGTAATGTATGGCGTTTTAGATCTTTAGAAAATCTCCCTTTTTGTTTGCACCTGTGAGGGAAACGGCCTTGACAGCTGTAGTCTCTGTTGTCTGTGCCACTGTCTGCAGGAACAAGACGGTCCAGATGCAGAAGATCAAGACTCGTCTTAAGGTTGAGTTTGATTCTCTGGAGTCTGAGGAGAAGCACCTGAAAGAGTACAAACAAGAGATGGATCTGCTCCTGCAGGAGAAAATGGCCCACGTGGAGGAGCTGCGGCTCATCCACGCAGATATAAATGTGGTGAGTCCTACGTTCAGAGATGGAGCAGTGCTGCAGAAATCTCAGTCCAGCTTTCAGATGACTTCAAGTTAGCAACAGCTCTGAGAACAGCGATGCTAAATCAGCAACACATAGTCAAGATATAGTAAATGCAATTTCAGTCCCTGTATTGTTTCCTGTATACAATGTGTAATGACCAGGTACAACCACGCACAGCTTATACAGAGCATATTAACTTGTGCACTTCTGAACTACCCATTCTTGTCCTCTCAGATGGAGAGCACCATCAAGCAGTCAGAGAACGATCTGAATAAGCTGCTAGAAACAACTCGGCGCCTGCATGACGAGTACAAACCTCTGAAGGAGCACGTGGATGCTCTCAGGATGACTTTAGGCCTCCACAGACTCCCGAACCTGAACGAAGAAGAGGAGAAGCTCTCCCTGGAGTCAGTATACACACACGCGCACACATGCATGCACGCACGCACGCACTCACACTAAAGTGCATGCAAGTTACAGTGAAAATTATTTGACAAGTGTTCACAGTGCACCTACGGTCATGTTTTAGGTCTCATTAAATGTTCTTACAACATAGTGGATTTACAGCTGATTATTTGCTTCTTCAGACATATGCAAAATAACTTATTCAACATTTGTATGAAACACTTCGGCATATGATGAACAGGTTTTATTTTAACTTAATTTCCATTGTGCTTTTTCACATATCAACAGTCAATTCTGAAGTTTACTATTCCTTAATCTTGGCAGAAAGCTGCTGCTGCTGTGTTACTAACTTAATCCCACCCGGGTGCAAATAGACACTGAGAAGAAAAACTATAACTTCATTAAACTATATATATATATATATATATATATATATATATATATATATATATATATATATATATATATATATATATATATATATATATATATATATTAATTATATAAGTGTAAAAGATACAGCAGCTAGCAGATTATATATGTCACGGTCACAGAACAGAATGTGATGATATGTACACAGTAAAAAAACAAGTTGATATTGTGTACAGTGCAAAGCCCAAATTTACTCAGGTTTGTAGGGACATATAAAGTATATTGGTTAATTTCTTATCATTTATTTGATTTCATTTATAGGGGACAAGTACATATACATTTAGCATTCACAAAGAAAAAATGGTCCAAGAATGGAGCCTTGCTGTACACCAAGGTCCCCTAGAGTCTTCTGTATTATATTAGGATTAGTTCATAACCCCCAAAAAATACAAAATTGACCATTGATGATGCAAGTGTGAACAGCACATACTTCAAAACTTGATTTTAACAGATTCATTTATGTTGACAGTAGCGATAGCCTGAACTAGGTAAATAGCAGCGAATTCCTCCAATGTCTGCCTTCAGATAAAAATGCACTTTGACCACAGTACAAGTAACAAGTACAACATTGTGCAATAGAACACAAGTAACCCGAACAGCATTATAAATAGTGGTTTAATGCCAGTTCTGTTTGGTGGTGAGGGGCAGAGATGCTCACTAGTCATTTTCTGGAAGTCCAATTCTAGTCTCAAGCCTAGGTCAAGTCTCTTAGTCTTTGTCATCCAGTCTGCGTAGAACACTGCACAACTATATCTTAGAAATTTAAAGCATATACTGTATTATCATATTGCTCCTTTATCTATTAGCAGTGTCAGTATTAGTATTCAAACAATACTGGAATTTCTAACTTTGATACAATACCTTGAAATACCTTGTTTATCGAATATAATATTTTCGTTATGGAACTTTGTCTTTTTGCAACTTCATTATAAACACAATGGTCATGAATATTTCAGGCGTGATGAAATATTGAGAAGAATTGCGATCGTAGTCCATCGCACTGAACATGAAAACGCCCTTAAAGGGAATATTCTTTGAGTGGGACATGATCTTCAGGTCATCAGTGGTCTGGAAGAACCCAACTCATTTGTCAGATTTTTATAATTTATTATGGAAGGTTATGGAAAGGCTGGTTTAGCCCCAATGTACACTATTGACAGCTAGTTATATTGATTATCTCAAGGTATTGTCATTGTGTTTGGGCTAGGGCCGGGCGATATGGCCAAAATATTCCACCCAAATATAGGTCACTTCATATCATCTTGAGATCTCTATCTATCTATCTATCTATCTATCTATCTATCTATCTATCTATCTATCTATGAACTAACAAACTAGCAAACTAGCATGTTTTCTAATCATTTAATAAATAAATTGTCTATATAAAAAATAACCACATGGTGAAGCCTTGAGTTATAGACCCTGCAGGTCTAATCAGATTAAGACAATGAGTTGATTGATCAGATCAAAATGCTAAAAAACACTCTATTTTTACTCACAAGACGTCTTTGATGTGTCTTGGCAGTAATGTGGAGGACATGTGATTAATTTCAGGCTCACAGAAAAGTATCTCTTGAGCTCTGTCAGCCTTTTCAGAAATTCCTGTCCAGCTTCATTTCCCCCTCCGTTCCTTTTAAGATTCTGTGTCTTCTGAAACTGCTGAACAATAAATCAATTTTGAAGCTTCAGAGTCTCTGTTATCCACAAAGTGCAGTCCGACATCTGTCAACTGTGGATGACATTAAGATGGAAGAGTTTACGATGAAGCAAAACTGAGATGACGGCGACGGCTAGTTTACTTCGTGATCGGGTTGTTTAATGGGATCGAGGATTTAGTGCACGTTTCAAGTGCACGTTTAGGATGCTTGTTGAAAAGGTGCTTTTAATGTGAGATGTTTCTCTCCCATCGTACAGATGGAAACAAAGACCCAGTTTGGCTGTAATGTTTCTGCCAGTTGATTTAGGGCCCTTGATGTTGATTTCAACATGTGTTATTTCTCATTTTGGTTTATGGGATATTTGATGTGCCGTAAATTAAAAATATCTTTACAAATGAAGAGCCCCATTTAGGAGAACGTTGCTTTTCACACGGGCCACATTGTTGGCAGGCCGGCCTCTCAGTTTGGCCGCATCCTGTTGTGGAAGCTCGCATGATGAGTTCATCTGTCCAGGTGGTTGGCGTCTCTCTTTTCTGTCTCGGGTGTGCTCCTCAATGTACCCTGAGTTTACGAGATAGTTAAAAAGTTCTGACTGGAGTATTCCTTCGGTGCCTTTTCTTCCTAGACACATGACACCTGGGAGATGTTAGAACTTGCATATTTGAGTGGATATCTAATTAAACACAAATTAACAGTAATGATACTTAAATCATCACGCCACAGGCCCATGGGGAGTGTTTGGGCACATTTTAAGATATGCTTCGACGGTGAAGTTGAAGATGCCGAGCATTCACACCTCTGTAGTAGCAAACAAATCCAACTTCAACGTGAGCCCTTATTAAGACATATCAAATCCTCTTGAAATGTTGAAGTGAGTTTGTTGATGCTTTGCTGGATCATGGTCACAGGGTATACGACCCATTACAGTTGTTCTGTTAATGCTCTACTCTATTGCAAACCTATTTTGAGAGAAACCTGAGAGCCTAAAGAAATAGGATATCACTTTTTTATTTTGAAAATGGGCCAGTGAGGCATAAAGTCCAAGGCCACATTTCTTTCCCAGCCCTCCTCACTCACGGTCACACTCGCATGCAAGCAGACAAACACTCTCACAATGAAAATACTTTTGCTCAGAGTCGTTCACATAAAGGGGATGTGCGAGATTGGCGATAATGTTCTCCAATTTTAGTCTCCTTTTTTTATTCGCCTTTGCCACTCCACAGCTCTTGATACAGAGTAGATGGGATAATCTCAACTGTGATATGATTCATAAGTTCTAAATAAGCATCACACCTAGCTCGGTTTTCTCTCTTCTTTTCTTCTTCAAACAGTTACTTTGAGAAGCAGAAAGCAGAGTGGCAGAAGGAGCCGCATGAGCCCGCCATCCCAGAATCCCTCGCTGCCGCGGCGGCGGCAGCACAGCAGCTTCAGGTTTCCAGGAAGCAAGATGCACGCCAGACGGCCACCTTCAGACAGCAACCCCCGCCCATGAAGGTATTGCTCTGCCTGACCTAAAATAGCCGCATCTGTTAAAGAAAGGCAAAAAAAAAAAAGCTACAGTTCAGTTAAGACCTAAGTTATAGTTAATTAAGCTGCACTTTGTGGTTTGTTTCTCTGTCGTGAAAAAGCTCTTTGAATTTCCACGATGTAATTGGCTCCTAGTTGTGCCGTATGTAGAGAAAACAAACTCGGACACCACCCCAACGTTGAATAAAGAAAAGAATAAGCTTCGTCACACAGTCATCTCTTCAGCACAGCGAGGAAGACATAATGTGAAGTGATTGCTCTAAATGTACTCCCCCCCCCCCCCTCCCCCCTCTCTCTCTCTCTCCAGGCCTGCCTGTCCTGCCACCAGCAGATTCACCGTAATGCTCCCATCTGCCCGCTGTGTAAGGCCAAGAGCCGCTCCCGCAACCCAAAGAAGCCCAAGAGGAAGCCTGATGAGTAGATCCTACTTTACCTTCAGCTTCAGTCGGGTTCAAAAGGGACCTGGTCCAACACACTGATCTAGGATCAGCCTCGTACATCACAATGTATGGGTGAAATCACAGATTTGTGCTACAGGACAATTTCCAGTCCCAAATTTAACAAATTGTCTTAGTACCTTTTTTCATGAACTGTCAACTGAAATGTCCTCATCTCGTTTGGTTTCATCAGTGCTTTGGATGTTTGTATGTAACTGTATGACTGTAGTAGGTTTACTAGCCCCTAACAATGTAACTGCAATAATGCAAAGAGGAACTTGATAAAATGTCTAAATAATTTTGCCTATGTTGCTAGTTTCTTTTTGTTTGTTTTGTTGCCTTAGATATTGTACTGTACTTTCACATTTTTTGCAATGCATGCGTGCTTCCATGGCTGTCTGTTGTGTATTTCTTTTGTGCCAAATATAAATTGGATAGGTATAATTGAAGTTAAATAAAACACAATGTTGTTTTAATGTTTACAGTGTTCACGGATGATAAAAAAAAAAAAAAGGCCAGACTCATTTGCTCTGAACAGTGTTGTGTGTTTAACTTTAATACAGTGATATCAAATAAATGGCTGTTTTCTACTAACCCTGTTAGCATGTCATTTTTTTTCTTCTTCCCCACACGTAAAACAAAGGCTCGACATTTGTTTCGGTTATTTAGCGGCGTGAACGTAACCCGAGGACGCCGCCGTCAGCGTATGGATTAGTGTTTATTGGGCGGGTTTATCCTGCGTCTCAAAAATAAAGAGCCGGCGACATGTTTTAACTACACCACAACACCGTCATCCTCATTGCATTAGCACTGTGCGCCCGTCACGTCTGCAGCTATCTGTCTGCAAAAGGACAGCGAGGTCTTTCTAAATGAGTTCCAGTTGCTTTTTTGTCAGGGTAACCCCTCATTTCATCTGTTGCCAGGGCAACTCCACGTTCCTTAGTCGTTGCTAAGGCAACCCCAGGTTGCTGTGACCCGCACATCTCCACTGAGTAGTTCCTCCCGAATCCAGTGAAGGGCAAATCGATGGGACCCCACCCAAAGGTGCACACGCCTAGAACAGAAAAACAGTCGGATTTAAAAATCACGTGAATCTGGTGAAAGTGACACAAATCGGTGGTCAGCGAGAGTGTAAAACTGTGTGAGAGGGTGAGTGTGTGTGTGTGTGAGTGAGTGTGTGTTTAGTCTGCCCTTCAGGGTTTGGAACTGCAGTTGTGTCTTCTTCCTCCTGATAAAGCTCCTCAAGGCCAGAGCAGCCTGCTCCTGCTCACACACGCTGCAGCCCGCGGGCTCGTGGAGCTCCACCTCCGCAGCCTGCAACACGACACGGCAACACAAACCCAAGTGGCGACATTAGGCATCATGGCAACACACAAACAAAAAAAGAGAAAAACAAATCACACGGAGAGTTTTGCCTGACCCGCGCCATCTTCTCGCTGACGGCTTTGAGCCTCAGCAGTGAGAGCAGTTGAAGCGGGACGCTCTGGACTTCGGGACCTTGACATATGAGCTCGTGGGAGGTTCGTGCGGTCTCGCGCGCCGCACAGTCTGAGAGAAGGAGGGGACATGTTCTACATTTTCTGTCTCTAAACTCGTCCCAGGCGATATCTTGTCCCTCTTCCTGCTACTGCTGCTGCTTGTGACGGACACGAGAAGTCATCCGTCGGCAGTGGTTCCTCAAGGCGTCTTCCTCCTTTTCCTCCTCCATGTTACAAAACACAGCACGCGAGCCTTAATTATTACCTACAACCCGACGATAACGTTTAGTTGGTGACGTAAGAATAACGTAATAAACCCGAGTATCGAAACCAAGAGTTAGGAAGTGAAACATCAACAGACTTTTAACCTCGAAACAAAGTTCATCGAGAGCACTGTGTTCATCTTCACCAGACGGTGTTTACGCGCCCTCTTCTTTTGGTGTTAATGACAGCTGCACTTCCTGCCATCAGCGACCGACGAGCGCCATCTGGTGGCCGACGCGCGCACAGGACGCTGTTTTACACGTAATGCAATGTCATTCATTTATTTATTCATCGAATTTATAGTGACAAGAATCATAATTACAAGTGCAAAACAATGTGTAATACCAAATATAAAAGGTGCAATATTTAGACAAAAAAAAGTGCAATATAAAAAGGCTGTTTCTGTTGATATATTTTCTCTTGCTTGAATATCAAGATGATTTTTTTAATGGAAATTAATCTCTGTTTGTGGCAAATATTCATCATCAGTTGTATTAGTTTTGTTGCACTTTGAATTTACTGTACATGATGCTCCTATTTTTGTCATGGCCTCATTACTATAACTGCTTGAGTACTGTAATGTCTGCTTTTGTAAGCAGTACTGATCTAACTCCAAGTGGCAGAACTATGTTAGTAATGGCATATCAGTTTACTCAGTGATTTAGCTTTGTGGATGTATATTGATAGTTTAGACATAAATAACAAGTGAGGCTGATTACACATGTTGGAGACGTCTGAGTCTGTGCCAATGCCAAAGACTCACAAAGACTCTCTTGCTTCCTGAAAACCTAAAGTCACAGGATCTTCTACCACTCAAGGGACAGCATTGTGACTGATCAATTACAGATTAACTGCTGATCGATTGAATTATTCCACCACTGTGTCCGGCAGGAACATAGTTGGAAGCAAGTGGTGTTTGTGTGCGTGGTATTTACTCAGTTGCTTTTATTTGTCACACACACACAGATATGTGGCCTCAATGGATGAATTCTTGGAAGAAGAGGGACATTAAACAGACCAACGGAGACAATATCTCTTCCCTGAGGTGAGATATGTTCTCTCATTACCAGCCGCGTTGTGTTAAATGTTGATACAACACATTTAAAATTCATTGGCCTCTTTAGCTTCCTTCAGACCTTCTTGAGAATTCATGAAATGATAAACCTCTCAGCAGAACTGTATTGCACTGCAACAGCTTGGGTCCACGTTTGCTTCCTGTCAGCTGATTCTATTGACGTACATTACAACAGGAAATAAACAGGAAAAACGTTGAGAATGTTTACGTTTGCAGCTGTGAAATGGTGTATCGGATATGGCCTGTAATAGACATGGACGTTCATCCATCATTCAGTGTGATTTTCCTCTTCCTCATGTCATTGTTTCTTACGTCCAGAACGCCACAACACCTACAGCTGGAATAATATCCCATTTAAGGAGCTGTTTTGGAGGAGGAGCAGCAGACTAGATGGAGACAATGACATTGAGATGATGAGAGATGGACCATAAAACCTTCTGGAACGACTGGAAACTAAAAGAGTCAATTGACATGATTTTATATTTGAATGACAGTGTGTCTGTAATGTGTTTTTGTGTGTCTCCGTCTTCCAGAGACTGCTGGAGGAGCAGCTGGAGGACGACAGGGAGGCTCTTCAGAAGCAGCTCAGCCGGAGGGACGAGATCAATGCGGCATAAACTCACAGAGTAAGGAAACACCAGGAAAGCAAAAATGTTCTCTTGAAACTTTGATTATTGTGTCAGATTGTTTCATTCATTCGTTTTTAAATATATTTATCCGTCATTCTATCCCTTTGTATTGATAGTAGACGGTGTAGATTAGAATGAAACCAGGGGAATTACATAGTATGTGTCGAAAACCACTTGACTACATGCATGTTCTATGTATTTTTCTTATTTTATTTCATTTAATTATTTGTTCCCTTTACTACCAAATGAATGGCCATTTTTAATTCCTTCATTATTACAAGACCCATTGCGATTACATGATCAGATTATCAATATATGACCCAATATAACTGCTCGTCAATGGGTTCAGACCCATAAATGTGCTCACGAGTCTTCATCAAGATGTTATGGTAGGCATATCATAAGATTGCTAATAACCTCATACAGTGCTGCCACTTTACTGAAAGCTCACAAAGTCATGCTACATCGTGTTATTGATGTTTATAAGACATTGTTCCATACATCATACTAAGAAAGCATAAGCTGTTATGATAGTTTAGAGCGCCTCTCTATGTGTCATCATAACTAAAGTTATGGCAGTCATAATGTGCCGTGTCACCCAAGACTCAGATTCTTCTTTAAAACACAGTATGGATGCTTAACTTACAACACATAATGTCCACCACTTAAAATATGTTATAAACCTTGTTATGAGTTGTCATGCATGAGTATTAAATTGTATAACGTGTTATAAAAAGTCTTAGAAATACATCATTGTGTCTTAATATTGTGCTTAAAATGCAATACACACATGACCTTCATATAAAGCGTAACCATATCTTCAAATAATATTGTACAAAACTTTAAGCAGCATTTTTTCATTTCCAAACAACAAAGTGCAAATGCAGATTCAAACACGTTGCTTTTATTACAATGAACAACCCCTTTAAATGGTTTAGGTGCCAAGGTTCAAGATTACATCACTGTTTACATGATAGTGGTTGTTTGTGTGCTTTTTGGAATCTATTCACAGGCACTAATCGTGGAAAATAACAAAATGTCAAATTAATATGTCAAGATGCTCCCGTGGAAAGGATATCATATATTGATTTACCTTATTAACAATGTAGTATATGTAAGGTTTTGCCCACTCAGATGGTATAAATATCTGTTATGTGTTTTGTGTTGTACAAGGTTTTGATTGATCTTCCACGAAAACTGATACAAAGAGTCTGTTTGGAACAGGAGGGACTTGATATGTTTTTTAAATGTTGGATAAAATGTCTGTGTTTACAGAGACTGCTAAACAAACTAAGGGACTTGAAGGGCCTGGAGGAGACGACAACTGGAGCACATGAAGAATAAAACATTTTTGAAACTATCAAATCAACCAGTAGCAGTAATTGATATCATAGTTGTTGCAGTAATGAATTAAGTTATTGCAGTTTTGTTGTTGTTGTTCTCATAAGTGTAGTATTATGAGTAGTAATTGTTGTAGTAGTAGTGGTAGTAGTAGTAGCAGTAGTAGTAGCAGTAGTAGTAGTAGTAGTAGTAGTAGTAGTAGTAGTAGTAGCAGTAACATTAGTATTAGACGAAGTCATTGCTGTAGTAAAAAGTCATCCAAATGTATCTTATGAAAATATCATAAAACATGACATGAAATATGCATTAAAAGAAAACATAGTATCCCATTAAAATGTCATAAAACTGTCATGTATGCTATAAAAAAAGTCATAAAACAGTAATAGTATTGGTACGATTAAGATGTCATAACAATGTCATAAAGACGTCATGGGACATGCCTCAATGTGTCTGAGTGCTACAGGCAATTCAAAAAGCCTTTGTGTGGCAGGCAATAACGAAAACACCGTACTGGGGTTTGCCTTAAAAATGTCACAATATAAAAGTACTGTCAAGTATATCAACAAGATTTATTATTATTTGTATGTATTCTTTGTAAGAGACAAGGTGCGGTCAGAACAGGTTTAATTGTCAGGCTGCGATGGGAAATGTGTTGAGTTTCTGCTGTCGTTGGTTTCAGAAAGTAGGTTGAGTGAAAACTCTGAGTTAGTTAACCCTGAGATGAGGGAACTGGATCCGGTTGTGAGCCTACAAGCAAGTCTCTTGATGTGTCTATTGTACATGTTTATTGATTTAAAGGTTTTTTAAATCTTCAACTACATTTTTCATCTGAAGTTGCTGTGTGTTCGTTCCCCCGTCAAGCTGAACACATATATCTAAAATGTGATGGAGGCTTCAGCCTTTTACAAAATCAGATTCCAACACTTTCTCAGTCTGGTAAATTATAAATGAATGGACAATTCAGTGGAAGAGGAGCTTCTTTAACGGGAAAGAGCTTAACTCAGAGAGAACTAACTCAGAGTTGATTGAAGACACTCTGATCAGCTGTTCTGCAACACAAACTCAGGGTTTCACATCTCAGGCTCATATTTAGGTCAACCTGCTTTCTGGAACTGGGCCCTGCAGTTAAAGTGAATAATTGCATTGTGTTCATAAATAAAATGACAAAGATGCGCAGGATTTGGACAAACATGAAGAACCTTTAGTTGCATTAATTTAGTCACCTGTCTACACGTCGCACACATTCAAACCAACCTTTGTGTCTGAAATAAAAAAGTGAACAAATTATCTTTAATTTCCATTAATTGTGTCCTTCATTAATTAGTCATTTTAATACAATCAAGAAAGACATTTTGTAGAAAATTACCAATTTCTGTTATCCGGCATCTGCTGTTTCCAACTATGTCCCTGCAAGAGACAGTCTGGAATAATTCAATCCATCAGCCATTAATCTATGAATAATTAGTCACGCAATATGTTGAAGATCTCATTGGATGTGACTTTGTTTTGGTTGTTGTTTTTGTTTGTTTGTTAGTCTTTGCAGTGCTTCCCATTAATTAACTAGACCGTGGCAGCCTGCCAAAGTACATTTTGTCCAGCCACAGTGTCAAAATAAACCGAAAATACTTTTGCACTTCTCAACGGGTGTGCTGGCTGGCTCAGTGGAAGTATTTATCGTTTAATGATTTACCAGAGCACAGTACATTACTCTGCTACAAGTAAAAGTCCTGCACTCCAAATGTTTCTTCAGTCAAAGGTACCGGCATCAGAATATACTTAAATATACCAAAAGTAAAAGTATACTCATTATGCAGAATGGCCAATTTCAAATAATATATTTAGACATATTGGATTGTAACTAATCCATTAATGTGTTCTTCACTTTAATGTTGCAGCTGGTGATGGTGGAACCCATTTTAACTTATTATACTTAATAGTTTGGCTACATACTACTGAAATGTAATGGAGTGAAGTATATAATAGAAATACTCAAGTAAAGTACAATTATCCTCATGCACAGTACTTGAGTAGCCTAAATGTACTTACTTTACACCACTGAACACGAGCTATGAAAAAAGTCATAGTATTGTTATGATTAAGATGTCATATAAATGTCATAAAGATGTCATGAGATAGGACACAATGTGTGCTACAGGCAATTCAAAAAGCCTTTGTGTGGCAGGCAATAACGAAAACACCGTACTGGGGTTTGCCTTAAAAACGTCACAGTATAAAAGTACTTAATTACATCAACAAGATTTATTATTATTTGTATGTATTCTTTTTATGGAGCAAGGTGCGGTCAGAACAGGTTTAGTTGTCAGGCTGCGATGGGAAATGTGTTGAGTTTCTGCTGTCGTTGGTTGGAGTTAGTTAACCCTGAGACGAGGGAAACTCTGGGTTGTCCCAGAGAGCGGGTTAAAGTGGATCCGATTGTGAGCCTATAAGCATGTCTCTTGATGTTAAAGTTAAAGTACAAAAGGTACTGGCATCAAAATATACTTAAATTACCAAAAGTAAAAGTATACTCATTATGCAGAATGGCCCATTTCAAATAATATTTTTACGGTAGACATATTATAAGTAATGCAATAATGTGTTCTTCACTTTAATGTTGCAGCTGGTAATGGTGGAACCCATTTTTAATTATTACATTTACTAGTGTGGCTATATACTGCTTAATATTATCAGCTGATTCATATTTTAATAATCGGTCGAGTCCCACATCACCTCGCTCTTCCTCTCTGGACCGTGTGTCTGACTCCACAATCGTTGAGGACGTGCACCAGAGCGGCCTCTCGCTTTGGCTCCTGACCTTCGTCTGACCTCGCTTTTGAGACTCTGACTTCTTCCTCCTCGATGTCTAATTTCGAGTTATGATGATAACGAGTGTTGTGTTTTTAGGAAGTAAGGGCCGCCATCTTTGCTCTCCCGTCTAGTGTTTAAATATCCAGCTGCGTTGTTCGTGTTCATGCAGACGGCCATGATAATAAATGATAAAACCAACAAAGACAAGTAATGTTTTCTCAGTATTAGAAAGTAGTGGAATTTTTTTTTAACACAATAATAATGTTTAATATGGTCCAGAATTATTTCAATAATCCCAATGCTATGATGAAACGGGTTACAGACCAAATGGAGGTTAAACAGTCATTGTAGAAACTAAACTGATATGCCATTGTGAGTATATTTTCGCCTGCTAAAATAATCCGTTACAAGCAGTTGGTAATGTGACTCTATGACAGAAAAAGGCACATTAGGCGCTTTAAATTTGCCAAAACTAATAAAATGCTGAACATGTAACCGAGGTAACGTTACGCTAATGCTTTATTGTTCCCCAGAGGGAAATTGTATGTAAAATGTAAATTATGTACACAATTCTAAAATATATACCTCAATATATCTAGAGAAATATAATTAGTGATACAAATAAGAAAAAGGAGAATGAGGGATGAAAGAAGGACAAATAAGTGCAGATGTAGAATCACAAATTAATCTGAGCGAAAAACTGCGTTCAAGCTGGGTGTAAAATACTTAACAATAATGATATAACGTTATACAAATATATGATACAAATATAACATTAACTATTTGAAAACAATGCGAGACAAAGCTAATCGTGCATTTCACTTATGCATGGGATGTAAATGAAGGTATGGTTGGAATGGTATTTGTATCTTATAAATCTTTTTAATTTATTCATAATTTTATTATACACATAATACGTCTTATTTATGGAAATTATGGTTAAAAACGAATTTCAAAACTCTGTGTGAAATCTTTTAAATATGTTTACAGTATCTATTATAGTGTCAAGGTTCTACAATCTAGGGGGAGATGCATTTTGAGATCTTGAGCTCCATATATATATGTATATATACATATATATATATGTATATATACATATATATATATATATACACATATACATATATATATATATATATATACATATATATATATATATATATATATATATATATATATATATATATATATATGTATATATATGGTTTAATGAAGTTATAGTTTTTCTTTTCAGTGTCTATTTGCACCCGGATGGCATTAAGTTAGTAACACAGCAGCAGCAGCTTTCTGCCAAGATTAAGGAATAGTAAAAATAGAAGTACAACAACTCCTTGGTTTAGGAAACATATATATAACTTATATATATAAGTATAATATAAGTATAATATATATAAGTACGCTACATAAGCAGTGTGTGTGTGTGTGCGTGTGTGTGTGTGTCTGTGTGTGTGTGTGTGTGTGTGTGTGTGTGTGTGTGTCGGGTGCAAATAGCAATGCTGGCTACAGACACCCGGCTGCTTGTGTCGTCTGCACATTTTATTTTTTGAACTTTCATTTGTCACTGTTCTGTCAGGTTCCAGGAGGTGTGCATTAAAAGCACGTCTTTGTTCTCCACATTTGATTGTTTCACGGCTGTGTGCTCAAATAGATACATGAAAATGAACTCCCGTAATTGTGTGCCAGGAATCTGGACTCTTGTGCCATCTGCTGCTGAAAGAATGTGACGTGTCACAGGCTCCCTTCTGAGCACGGGGCGGGATGAAGACATGGGCAGAGGAACAGCTGACTGGCCGCTCCTGGCTGCTCCTGACACTGACACCTACTGGAATGGCTGCTTTGCAGAGGGGGAGAGTATAAAGAGCACACATACTTAGCATTTTTTTGGCTCTGCCCCTGATGTCTTGGTGCAAATCGAGGAGACAGGTGACAGCGGGGCATGTAGAGGCAAACTAACGGCCGTTCTCATTGGTTGTTTGGCTTGTTCGTCACAATGTGAGCTGTTGCGTCTGTTAAGTGGAGAATTATGCTCCTTAATGCCGCATAGAGAGACACAGAAGTCTCCATTTTATTTTAGTTGTGTATTCCGGACACACTCGGCAATCACCGACCGAGTGTCCCATTCGTATCACCTTTCTAATTATAACCCTGAGCCTGGACTCTCCAAGAATGGAAGTTCAGCCAGGCCCATCTGTGGCCTAAAATTAGCCCTCTACCCCCCAGAAAGGAGCTCTGGTCCCCCTCTATCTGTTAACACACACACACGCACACGCACGCACACACACACGCACGCACGCACCATACTGAGCTTTTCACAACTCACAGCTCCTGCGGAAGCATCACACACTCCTTGGAGGACTTTTTCTTCTTTCATCCACGTGACTTTTCATGGAGTTTTGAAAGTGTTTAACTTCTCTTTTCTTCGATTGTCTTTGAGAAAAAACACACCAGGGAACAACTAGTTGAGGTGAGTGTCTTGTCGCTGTTGAGGCCACTGAGCGAGTTATGTGCAGAGCTCCAGTGGAAACCAGTGAGTATGAAATGCACTCGTGTGTGTCTGTGATTTAAGCTGCGTCGCTGTGATTAGTCTGATGTGACGTAGCTGTGTCATGTAAACAAACTGCATCGTCTGAATGGTCACGGAAAGAAGTCATTATTTTTCTTCCACGCAAGAATTCCATATGTTGAAAGGAGAATCACGCCTCACAAAAATAACCCAAGATGTCAGCTGTGCATTTGTGTTTGGACGTATTACCGTCACTCTCTGACATTTCCGCCGTCGCAGATGGAGGCGCTCTGACTCACAGCGGCCTGGGGTTACGTCATGGTTCTGGGCCAAGCTGTCAACATGAGTTTGATGGACATTTCAAAGATCTTCTCCCTGCTGCAGCCGAAGGAGGAGGACGAGGACAGCGAGCAGTGTCAGGCCTTGAACAACGCCGTGGGCGCCGACGACGTGACTCTGCTCTCTGAGCTTCTGTCTCAGGAGAGTTACAGGAGGTCTGTCAATGCTCGGAGCGGGTGGGGGGTCCCGGTAACCCCCTTGCGCAGCGCCGCTGCCCTGGGACACCTGAGGTGCTTGGAGCTGCTGTTGGAGCACGGCGCAGAGGTGAGCTACGGAGAGAGCGTTTTGTTGTAGCTGGCAGGTGAAGATGGTGAGGATGGATCTTCGATGGTGGGTGTGGAGGAGGCGGGTGGGACAGCATGTGACCGCTGGTGGGTGTGATGGACATACGTTTCCTAATTAGTAACCCAAAGTATGTATTGCATCACACATTTCATTTAAAAAGCCCCAAAAGGTTCTTAGATAACTCCTGCAGGTCTTTTTCACCTCTCAAAAATGAAGAGTACACATTTAGATTCAATTAGATGCATTAAAGCTGCACTTATCAATATTTTTAAATGAACAATGGACCAAATGGTTAAGTGTAATATGAAAGAGGTCACTGGCAGTGACAAGCCTACACAACCTTTTTACCCCACCAGTTTTGTTTTGCATCAATAAGGTTGTTTCCAGAAGCAGCAGGCAGCTGTTTCCCACTATTTCCTATACCGGACCAGCACAAAACAGCAAATTGACAATGTTAGGGATTACTTCAGGATATAGTGGATCATTTAGCTGCTAATAAGCAGGATATTTCCCTCCGGAGTTGGTGGAGATCGAAACAGTGTTAAAATGAGAATGAATATTGGATTTCAAGTCCTTAGACAAATAAATAAATAAATACAAATTGAGAGGCGAGGATACGTCAATGCCGTGTCGGATAATACAGCTGTAATGATACATATCGACGGTGTTGGATCACCAAATCACAATTTGTCGGAGCCTGCTTCTCACCGTCACAACATGTCGGTGCTGCTGCTGCGTTTGACTCCAGATCGACAGCCTGGACGTGAAGGCCCAGACGCCTCTGTTCACAGCCGTCAGCGGGAAACACCTGGACTGCGTGGTCGCCCTGCTGAAGGCCGGAGCCGATCCCAACGGCAGCCAGTACAACAACTGCTCGCCGGTGCTGACCGCGGCCCGCGAGGGCGACGTGGCCGTGCTGCGGGAGCTGCTGCGCTTCGGAGCCGAGGTGGACGCCAAGCCCAGGGTCCCCGAGTGGGCCTCCAACGCCACGGCCTGCAGAGGGGCCCTCTACATCTCGGCCGTGTACGGACACCTGGGCGGCTTCAAGCTGCTCCTTCTCCACGGGGCCAACCCCGACTACAACTGCACGGACGAGAAGGTGCTGGCCCGGATCAAGCAGCCAAAGACCGTCCTGGAGGTGTGTCTGCGGTACGGCTGCGGGGTGGAGTACATCCAGCTGCTCGTCGACTTCGGGGCAGACGTGTTTCTGCCCACGCTGATCATCGACAAGACGACGAAGCAGAACGAAGCGCTGGTCCTGCTGCTCAAAGAGAGAGGTGAGACACCGGTCCCAGGTTTGGTTCTGCATGCACCGAAGTGTCAAAGTGTTGATCCGACTTTGTTTGTCTCTCTCTCTCTGCTACAGTTTGTCCCAAAACACTGATGTCTCAGACTCGGCTGGCCATTCGAAGATACCTCCCCTTCGCCGATAAAGAGCCCGCCATCGACCGTTTGGACGTTCCTCTGATCCTGAGGAACTATCTGAAGCATGAAACCTCTGAACAAATATGATGCTCACTGTAGCATCAGAACATTTGGCCAGTGACATTTCGTTTTTATACCTCATTTTTGATGACTGGATGATTGATTTGTAGCTTTACCGACAAGTACAGAAGGTCACTGGACCGTCCCAGTGAGCGCTATAAAGTCTTGTTTTTATTATGTACGTATAAAGATTGAAATGTGTGCCTGTGAAATAGATAAATAGCTTTAGATGGAAATATTATTGAAGCTCTAAAAAGCTTACTGAAGTGTCTTTGTACAGACACAGAAAGATGAACATCCCAAAGGGCTCCATGTTGGGAGCTCTACCGTGTCCTTTATCAGTGTAACACCGAGGTTGACCACTAGAGACCACAGTACGACTGCTTATTGCGCTTGTCCAACGTTCATAGTCTCCTCTCACACCATGAAAGATTCATACATGGAGACACATCTGGACTCACGTGTACACAGACTGTCTGCATCTCACCAAAATGTGGACTCTAGTTATTTTTGTTTCTGGTTATAATTGTTTCTTTTCCCCCCTCCCCCGATAGCGTTATTATCTCATGTTCGCATGACCTTGAATCTTTCTTCTGTAACACATCCAAGGAGTGAATGCGTCAGCTTTTGGGAACGGGGACCTGCAAACAGGAAACGATGTCACACAACAGGAAACCCAGCACAATGCTCCCACTCACACATTGACGCCTCGACACGCAGTTATGTAGAGGTTTTATTTTCAACAAAAGTACAGCTATATCAGATATGGATTTATTTTTACAGCGAAGTACAACATATTCCCAGTGCTTCTGATTACATCAAAACATAGAATGTACATACAGTTGACATCTCCACTCTCCCATTCACAGTTTCTGGATTGAATAGGCATTATTTTTCAGGTTTTTCCATTTCTACAACAAATAATCAAACTCAAAAGGCCAGCAAGAAAGAAAATGACAAATGTTTGCATATGGTGACAAAGGATATGGATATTGTGAGTACATTTTTCTGTGTTAGGCAAAAAATTCAGACCTTAACTAGATGGTAATATACAATGAATCGATTCCAAACGTGGAATGTCAGTCTTCTGTTTACCTTGTTGTCATTGAACGCCACATCAGTATATGGCTCATTGAAGACTCCGTTTGTACCCTGACTATTCTGAAACGCCACTGCGAGGAGTTCCTGCTGAAGATGTCGCGATGCTGAATGTGAGCGGCTCACGCACAACCTGGACTAAAAAGAAACACACAAATCTGAGCAACCTTTGATGCATCCAACGGACAGTCTGCTAAGTTGGCTGTCTCGGCTTGATAACAGGAAATAGAAAGAAAAGAACAGAAATCTTCCACACGGACCGCTGTCCTCTCAGTTCTCAGCACAAGGTCAGAATGATAATTATATCAATTAAAAAGAATGTATACATCCTTTTGAACAATGTGGCCAAAATGGTTCTATTTAATACTGCATTCAATAAATACAAGTGAGGAATTAATTTGTACTGTCAAGTCATTGCACACTTTAAAGAATCATTTCTTAAGTAGAAACAAGAGCATGATATGAATCGCAATGAAGTACTATGTGTGTGTGTGTGTGTGTGTGTGTGTGTGTGCATGTGTGTGTGCGTCTTCAGGATTATGTGTATTTTTAGCTCATCCCGAGAGGTTTCGCATTTATTCAGCTCTTCTGCTTGACTACAAATCTATACACAAACACCCATGATCAGTGCTAACTCCTATTTGGTTCACTGTTGTCATAGAAAAATGATACCCGTTTTTCCTCAGCGAAATTAATAATAATGAATTCCCCAAAAAATAACCGGCAGTTTGGACCATGACAGTGCAGGTTGGAGTCAAAGAAAAGAGCAAATAAAGACTTCAGAATTAGTTTTCAGTTGGTGGCCAATATATCTGAGCCAAGAGAACGTCAGTGCCTTTCACTTCACCTCTCAACGGTTCAGTTTTTTGATTCAGCGCGAGGAAAGATGTGTCCCCTCTACGTACTAATAAATAAAAACAGACGCTACAGCCGGTAGTGTGTCGTGAGCAGGAGACCGGTGGACGGAGAAAATAACTCCCCTCAGTGAGATGACGTGGGTTCACAAATGAAATGGTTCCACGGTGTGGAAATAAAAATCCCATTGGAAGTTAAATGAAACTAAACAATCTGTCAAGAGTTGTCTAAAGTCTCATGCAAAATATTGGATGCCACGAGCATGCATTTACCTGTACTGAGGTCTACCGCACGCTAGAACTGGAACAACATTCGTCTCCAACGCAAAATACCAATATCCAAATATATGATCTGTTCTTTTTACATTATTTACAGTGTGTAGCTGATAAAGGTAAAATAGATGATTCTTCTTTTGATTCATAACTCACTGCTAATAATATACTTTAAAAAGTGAAACCTATCTCGACTAATGAAAATCTGCGTCCTACTATATATTCAAATGAAACCATCTTTCAGCATGGTAAATATAACAATTAATAAGGAACTCTATGTAGTTTCTAAACATCTGAAATTAGAATTAACCTCTTTTTGTGCAATAAAGTTACCGCTATGTACGTGTGGTATAATATAATAAGGTGTGTTTCAGTCAGACGGCACAGTATCTACTCATATGGAAAAGGCCTGACCTCTAAGTTTCTGTCCGAGTGGATCTCATGCACTGGGGAACGAGGAATTCCCATTGTGTATGAGAGAGAGAGAGAGAGAGAGAGAGAGAGAGAGAGAGAGAGAGAGAGAGAGAGAGAGAGAGAGAGAGAGAGATGCAAGTCCCACACTGAAGGGAAAATACATGACTAATTCAAATCTGCCTGTGAAACTGAATAGATAATCACTAGTGGAATGCTGGAAGGCACTGTTAGATAGCATCTCTCTTCTCCGCAGCAGAACGGGCCAGCAAGTGCGCATGATTGTGTGTGTGTGTGTGTGTGTGTGTTTGCCTGCATGCTTGTGTCTGTATGTTGGTGGCGTGGAGTAGGGGAATGGGGGGAGGAGGAGGGAGCTTGTAGGGTGGGGGGGGCGTAGCACGGGACCTGAGGTTATCATGGCCTGGGAACCATATCTTTTTGCTGTGCCAGACCAGGGGATTATCTTCCAAAACAATCTCACTGGGAGCCATCTCTACAGACACCAGCAGCCAACTCACGCATTTCTCAACCTTCTTTACTGAAACAAAAACATAAATTACACAACATACAAAGCAATTCTAAGGTCTCTCTCTTTTTTTCTTCTTCTCTCCAATAGGTTATAAGGCCTATAAGCAGGCAAACAAATGACATAGAACGATATATAACTCTTTCATATCACGTTGTAGTGAATACTGAAGATATATGATGATATATCACATTGCACAAGTTGTCATACTGTATATGTACTGTCCCATCAGGTGATATAATTCATATAATTCAACACAAAATGTACTTCTGTATCTGAGGTCAAAATAGGATCGCAAACCATGGACTCGTGTGCCACTTACATTCCAACTGTAGAAAAGAATATACCTTCATGGCGCGTGTCAATTGTGTTTAGATCCTCTCGTTGCTAACACCTCTGTTCGCAGCGTGTGGCGGGCTCTCGCCCACGGCAGCGACGTTGTTGATTAAACACAACAATCTGATCAGGCCACAGTCCCGTGTTAATCACTTAGCAGTGCCGAGCTAACTGCCAGAACATGGATCGGATCTGGAAAAAACAACGGGGAGGAGTGCCAAGATTTTGAAGCTGCAGCCTTCAGAGATGCATGAATCTGTCATGCTGCAGATTAAATTCACCGTTCTCCTCCCCATGGTGGTGCTCACACTTCTGCAGTGCACGTTCTTTCAGTGCTGACTCACAACTAACCGCTACGGTTGTCCTGTTCATTTAAACATATATATTTAGTTTTTTGACCATTTCCCCTTGTGCTGGTTAAGGGTTTTTTCCAAATTCTCACATTGCGGCGCGTTGGCGTCGCTCCGACTTAAACGAGGGGAAAGAGCGCTCCTCGGACTGAATATGTGCTTTTTACAGAGTGAGCAACATAAAAAAAGAATCAAGCCAACCGAAGGAGTCTTTCGCTTTGACAACTGACATGAAAAAGAGATATTATTTTAGACCTTGGCCAATGCTTCAACTTCTCTTTTCGCTCTCGGTGGATTTCCCGGAGGTCGGCTGTTCTCTTTCCAAACGCCCAGTGAGCTGCCAGCACAGTGCTACAGGGGTGGTCTCTGGGGAGAGAGGGGAGGGGCTCTGACACGAGGCAGGTGGACCGCGGCGCTGCCCATCTCCTGCCCCCGGCCGATTCATCTGAGCGGCAAAAAGCTCTCTCGTCGAATCGTCGGCATGAGCGGTTATGAATACCCTGTCAAACGTGGTTGGTGAAAGGATGTAAATATTCTATTGATGTTCCAACTATTGATTTGTTCCCTGACCCGTCATATTATGGCCAATGGCAGGTTTCCAAAAGAGTGGAGCTCGTCCCTCCGAGAGCCACTGACTCACGCAGGCTTGAGCAGGTGGGTAGAGAGATGGAGAGGACAGGAGATGGAGGGTGAGGGAGACACTGTGAAACGTCAGACCTGGTGAGGTGGTGGTGGTGGTGGTGGGGGGGGGGGGTTACTGTATGTGAGCAGCTAGAGAGAGGAACATATGGAGCGTTGAGAGTGAGGAGGGGATCCAGACGGCCTGGCTGGTCTGTGATCAGTGGAAGAATGGGTCTAACTCAGAGATGATGACCGACAGTGGAGCTTCACAGGTCCTTCAGGGGCCACGGGGGGCCCGGCGTTATTCAATCTCACATTCAGAAAGAACGCAGCAAGCAATCTCACATAGCAGCACGGCAAGATCGACACAATCACACCACTGGGAATGCCCCCGCCTCAGCCCCGTGTGTTTCTCTCCAGATGATGGGACTCAAAATGGATTAATATGACAATCTAAGTAACTCCGGGACATTCAGATGGCGTGAAGATGCAGAATCCGAGGGAAAGAGTTCCTTGACAGGTGACTCAGCTGGAGAAGCATGAAAACTAAGAACGTTACTGACATATATGAATTATAAAGTTTTTGTTATTTTTCTCAAATGTTTGAAATCCAAGTCTTCAGTCCTCTTGCTGCTTCCATTCACACGCTATATATTAACAATGGTCCATGATTTCAAAAGTCTCTTGTGTGTGTGTGTGTGTGTGTGTTTCGTATTTTTCTTCATCATGGGACATGATCCTCCAGTGTTTAGTGCTTCTAAGAAAAATAGCTGGTCCTTCAGAAGAGTCCGTGTATCTCTATTTCTTAAATGGAGCTAATCTACTAAAATTCTGCCAGAAAGGAGCCTGGCCTCTTTTGGATTGACTGAATTCAAAAACCTCTCCTTGTGCCATGTCCTCCGATACCTCATACTGCCCCGCACTGAGGGGGTCCTGGGGGGGCGGGTATGAGGGGGGCGTGCACCTGTTTACACCTAGGAAGGCAGGTGCAAAAAGAGCGAGAAGGGGGAGCGAGGGGGAGAGGGACAAGGAGGCAGCGTAGGGCACAAAGCGAGAGAAGAAGAGAGGAGGTGGATAGCAAACGGGAAACGGCGTCAGTAAAATGTCTCTCGGACAGACACAAAAACACAACACCAAGTCATGCTTCCAAAGACAACAGGCACGTAGACGTACAGAATGGGCCTTCAGTGTGAACATTCCTGCATGTTAAACCTACGACATGAGACAGTATGATCATACGATGACAGCTGAATTTGGGAGACGGGTGGAATTCAGCTCGAGCGATGACACAAGGGAGACGGAAGATGCTATTCAATCAAACTCTGTAGCGGACAAACAAGAGAACCCACAGATCACGTCGGCTACAGTGACGAAAAAGCAGACGTTGGGACAAGAGACGTTGTTCTGCCACGTTTGTTGACAGCACATTCGTTTGAATAGCACCCTCGACACTTGAGAACACAAGAGCGGCAACAAGAGAGCCAACAGGAAGCCGTTAATATGCATTTGACTACGGTCTACGACGTCATTGAGCTACGGTCTACAAGCATCACAGCTATGCTAGTGCAATTGAAAAATTAGATACAATCAATATTGGGAGATGACATATTCAAAAGTTGCCATGGCATCTTAGGAAGAAATGAAAAGATGAGGAACAGTATCTTTTGTTAGTAGGTGGGTATTTAGCCAAACACTGTTTTTTTGCAGTTTGAAGGGTTTGATCTATTAGTGTTAAGAGGAACCTGTTTCATCTTGGATAGTCAAGATAATGCTTGTAAACAGATTGGACTGTGACTGCATGCTCCAATGCCAACGTTAATCACAACACCTCCCAATGCTGCTTAGCAGTTGCCATGGCATCTTATTGTGCTAGCTCTAAGGAGAACTCTAATGCATATACCTTTATCATTCTCAAACCATGTCCATACAACATGGCCCTCTTTCTCAAGATGAAATCTATAAATGAATCTGAAATTCAAGAGAGTACTTCACCTTGTGCCAGCCATGTACACATACAGCACTTTGAAACACACAACATTTACTTCTGACGGACGTCTACAGGGGTCCTAACGTCAGAGAGAACATTCCAGCGAGGGGAAGGGGGGGTTATTGGTTAATTAATACCTTAATGGATGGTCATGCTTATCGTGAAACTGGCAATAGCAAGAACATCTGTAATGGTAAATGTACAAACATCTAGCCTGGCACTAAAATGGCTAAATCTTAAAGGATGATACCGACAGTTTTGGACATGTGGATCCTCGGTCTGATGCTTGGTGAGGGATTGGCATCCCAAAATAACTTGCTTGACATGTTTTTCTGTTACTGAGATAGCCAGCAGCTGTTGGGAGTTTTACCGTATTTTGACATATCTGGCTTTCAAACTGAACTTGTTCAAATCCCCAAATAAGTCAAACACCCTGATGGTTCTCCTGACTTCAAGGTGCCATGTTGTTCCTTTGTGCTGGAATACACAATGTAAAGTACATGCTCCTTGTTCTACAATTTAGATGTCTATAAAACTCTACTACACATCAGAAGTCAGAATCAACCAAAGAGGTTTTTGTTGTATACCGTGAACGTCTGGATGTGAATGGGACCCTAACTCAGTAAAAGAACAAATGCAAGCAGTTGGAATGTGTTGGAGGCGAGCGTGACACAGGACCCACATGTCACCAACACCGCTATCACCCTTTAAACTCCATACGTCATGCAAACAGCCCTCTGTCTTTTCATTGATGCTTAACAGCTGCTTCGCAACTCATATCAATTCAACCTCGCGTACGGGCCCGACAGACATTTAACTCAAAGGAAGTATATCGAAAGTAATACAACGAGAAGACATGAATCGACGTGACTTTTTCTAGCTTACGTAGTAGTACACAGATAGTCTAGGTCCACTCATAAACAAAGGAGGCGTGTTTAAAAAAAGGTGTAGAAAGTAGAAAAAAAAAAAGAGAGCAGGTTAAGGAGTAAAGAGTAAACAGCGATGAGAAGACAGAGCACACCAGCGAGGAAAAGAAAAAGGGAAATCACCTGATATCTTCTTGTTGCCTCACCTTTCTGTTTGGTCACCTTTCTCACCGTCATGGCCGCCTGCCGCTTCTGGTAGTCAGAGATCTCAAAACCTGAACGACAAACGAAATCGCAAAGGCAAGTGAATAATATGTAGCATTGTTTAGTTTCCGTACAAAACCTACTTCAACTCTCATGATAATACAACATGTCCTCTGCAGCAAGTACAGCACGTCCATTGTGAACAAGACTAAAGCTTTGCAGACCAGGAGGGACGGGGAGATGCGTGACTAACCGATTTTCTCGTCCTCCTGCACCATCTTCCTCTCCTCGTGGAAGGCCCTGAGCCAGCGGATCTTCTCCTCTGGCTTCTTGGCCAGGAAGATGTGGATCTCCTCGCTGTCTTTGTTGCACAGTTTGAAGGCGTTCTTCACGCTGACGTTGAAGTCGTCGTCGCGCCCGTCAATGGCGTCCCGCACATCGTAGCGGTCCATGTCGATGCGGCCCTTATAGTAGAGGATGTCCCGGCGTATGAGATCCTGGAGGAAGAGGAGGAGTAGGAGGAGGAGGAGGAGGGGGAGGGGTCTGTTAATGTGCATGTGTGTGTGTGCTGAACCTTAGAGGTGTCAACTAGCATCCTTCCCTTGGTACCCGGAGAGTCTGCTGCCTTATGCAACCCTTTCCATCTGCTGCCCAGACATACAAACACGCTGCAGTGTGCCAAATCACAAAAGGTAGAGAGTACTCTTTCAACGTTGGAGAGTACTCGTACTAGTTTATTTGGTACGGCAGTAAAATGTCATGTACAACCACGGGGCGATAAGTCATGTTTTGTCTGAGAAAAATCTTTAAAATAATGAATCAATTATGAAATAATGGTGGACAGTACTACAGTACGAGAGTAAATAAGGAATGCCTCGGTGAAGTACAGGTAAACACCAGAGTATGACAATAACGTTGTGACAAAAAATAGTGGGTATAGTTTCTTTTAACCAATAAAATATCAAAACATTATAAATATTCAATTTAGATTCTTCAACTACTGCACACCATGACAGGGTAGTGTCCAGCAATTATGATTAATCTCTGAATTATTTAAGAAAATGTCAGAAAATAGGTGAAAAATGTCTTCTCATCAACAGCCCAAACTCCAGTTTACCATCACATCCAAATCTATTAGTCATCAGAATAATAACATTGGTTCACATCTAGTTCATCAACCACGAGTAACCTTGACCTGTGTTACTTTGAAGGAATAAGAAAATAAAAAGTCCTCATCTTGACTGTTAGGTCAGGTAATTTGGCAACTGAGGGACCAAATTACCAGCAGCCACACTATAAGGTCAGGGAAGGTAGAAAGAAAAAGAAAAAAACAAGAGCGGGAATCTTTTTAATAAGCGCGCTGAGACGAATCTGCATCCGTGTGCTGATAAGGAAGAGATGAGTGGAAAAGATGGAAGGCTACATGCAACGTGATACTTACACACCCCGAGGGCTGGAATTACACATGTCGTACTGAGGATGTTGGAGAAGGATGTGTGGAACTAAAGACCAAAATCTATACATGTGGCTGTTTTTTATTTAGCGGACCAGAACCGCTAACACACGCACACGGATCTGCAGACACGCCGGAGTTCATCTCTGGTGCCAGAGATGCTCGAAGATGATAAAAGTGAGGCGGAATCAGAAAAACCGAGAGATGCTATATCCGTACGTCTTTGTTAGTTCCTTTCCTGTGCGTGTTTGCCCGCGTCACGGTGAAAGTATTGCTCCTCTGTGTGAACACGTGCGTGCGATGCTGCAGCTCTCCGGCCTCTGTGTGTTTGTCTGCCTTCGTGTCTGCGTCTCCATGTATTGTGGGGTCTAGTCGAGCGTGAACATCCGTCTGACAGGAGAGCGCAGCCTCGGTGCATTAGAGCCCAAAGTATCGCCGCTCCATTTTGTGAAAGGTGCCGAGGATTTGGTGCGTCTCATAAGGTATTATGTCATCTATTTGCAGCTCTCGAGTGCGCTTGAAGGCGTCGCGTGGTCTTCAAGCGCCTCCGTCACCAGGCATTTCAAGAACACAGACCCACGGCGGGTGTTTTAGCCTTTTCAGCTTTTTTTTTTCAGCCAATAAGGTCTTCAAGAAAAAGGAAGGAAGGAAGGAAGTGAACAAAGAGAAAGAGAGCGCCTACCTTCTTACAGAGAACCAGTTGGTGATCAAAGAGGAAGAAGACTCGCTGCTGGCTGCGTCCATAGGGCTGATAGATCCATGACAACTCCCCAGTGTAGATGAGCTCCGAGCTCCTGTCCAAGATATCGTCCCCCTAGATACACACACACACACACACACACACACACACACACACACACACACACACACACACACACACACACACACACACACACACACACACACACACACACACACAATGTGTGATTGAATAAGATACTCATAGGTACAACAATGCAATGTGATGCAAATGCCAAAAGACACAAGTTCCAGCAGAGAGTCCAGCATGTGGGAATAGTTGTGCAGTGTCTCCTGTGGCTCATAGCTAGCGAGCTAGC
This sequence comes from Taurulus bubalis, assembly GCF_910589615.1. Classification (NCBI taxonomy): domain Eukaryota; kingdom Metazoa; phylum Chordata; class Actinopteri; order Perciformes; family Cottidae; genus Taurulus; species Taurulus bubalis. The sequence goes on from NC_136601.1 coordinate 19,859,013, forward strand.
TAACTAGCTAAAACGTCACCTGGCCTAACATTACTAGCGGGGGTTTGGCAGAGAAGCTTAGAGTTGGAGCACAGCTGCATTCCTTTCACTGCCTGTCTCATCTGGCTGTTCAGCTCCGTAACAGTTTCCCAGCAGTCCGGCCTGGTAATAACAAGGTTTCAAGAGTTGCTTTGGCCTGATTCTCTGTGAAGAAACTCAGTTTTACCGATCTGCTAGTTAAATCAAATAATCGATCCGGCTACAAAATCTTCCGAGTGGAAGTCGACTAAGAATCTCTGTAATCAAGGACAGCCCCAGTTGTTTGCTTATGTAGGTCGTGTAGAGACGGTTACATAACCAGCTCTAAGTTCTTTGTAGTAACTTTAGTTTTCTTTGCGCTTGAACTTGATTGTTTTTTCTCAATCTATCTCAAAAGTGTTTATAAGTTAAAACTGGATCCCATTGGAGTTTAATGTTCCCGTGCAAAATAATTAAATTGGATCTAGGTTTAGAGTAAAAACCCAGCTGACGTTTAAAGTGAGGTTTAAATTGAATCCTTGATTTTAAGCTAGTTGTAAAGTTTGGTGCAACATGATGTAAAGTTAAATCATGCTTTATAGGGTTTATTTTTCACCAGGTAGGGGAAGTCTAACAAAAAATGCTATCATGTTGCATTATGGGATATGTAGGATCTTGCCTTTTTTTATTTTTATTGACCCATAGTTGTGATGTCTCGACCTTTGCTGCATTAAACCGTTGTTTTTCCCCATCAGTCTCCAACAAGTCCTTCAACTTTCTGAGAGCGCACTACTAAATTGCTGCACTACTCCATGAAGTTTGAAAGGGAAAGTTGAGAATATGTCATTTTTGGTTTGTGAAAAACGTCAAACATTTAAGGAAGTCAAGGAGTGACTTTGGGAATTTATATGAAAACCCTGCCCCAGTCACATCCAGTCTTCACCACATCCAGCGAGCACGGTTCCTCCCACTGAGCTCAGCCAAAGTCCAGCTCCAAATCCCATCATCCAGATATTCCGCTAATTCTCTTCATCCCCTTCACCACTTGTGTCCAGACTCCTGCACTAACCATGGCAGGAATCTTTGAAAAGTTTCTCCTGATTGAACTAAATCAAGTGAGATGTAAATGAAGTAAAAGTTCCTCCGTCCCTGGGCAATATCCGTGACTACACAGATGGCCTAAACAGACTGGGCCAGAATCTGCCAGTAAAACAACATCAGATGCTTCGGACAAACTCCACAGTCAATACATACACATACCTCCCAGTCCAGAACAGAGGCTTGCCACTGGGCGATCTTGTCGATGTTCTCCAGCCTCCTCTTCCTCTCGTTTATCTGCTGAGTGACGTTCCGCATTACTGCCAGCGCTGCTGCCACGTATCGATAATCACTACGGACACAGTGTATACATAAGTACTCCTGGGGTGTAAAAGGGTCAAATTTATAGCTCTTGGAGTTCGGCCACCCATTAAAAAAAAACACATGTAATGTTGCAGCAGTGAGTGGTACAGAGTAGCCTATTAAATAAATGGGGTTATAAACTCAAGTAGCAGCAGTAAGTCTGCAGGAACACAGTGAAAATAACATACTTTCATTTAATTCTAATCAGCCACTTTCTCTATCCACAGTTAAATCTGACTGTGTCTATGCTAACTGAGCTGGATTTATCCCTCTAGCTTAGATATGCAACGGATCCAATCCTCACTTTGGAAGATAATGCCTGCGTCTGTGCGTGTGCGCGTGTGTGTGTGTGTGTGTGTGTGTGTGTGTGTGTGTGCGTGTGTAACAGAGAGCAGGCAGCTTCTCTGCAGCTCCAAACAGTCAAACACTGTGATCTGGCAGGCAGAGCTGGCACCTGTCCCTCTCTGGCTGAGAACGCGTGCTTTGTCAATGACCTGGCGCTGGCTGAGACACGCTGAATCACTCGCACCACGTTTCTGTGGGCTTGCACGCATGAGTTTGCACATCTGGATGCTCTCGTATCGGCAAATGTTTACTGTGCTTCTGTGCGGTGCCTCCTGTGTGTGTTGGGAATGTTGACACTAGTACGTGTACCAGCGAAAGCCCAAATTTATATTTAATCTGCAATATATATGTATATCCAGAGTTCTGTGCAATGATCCTATGCCCATGTGTTGAGATGGAGATGATGTGACGTGGTGATGAAGAGCAGTGTTGTGCTGTACAATTTCAATGCAACTATTTCCTTGATGAAACGTTTTTCTCCACGACATTCACAGAAAGCTTGGCAAAACAGTGCAAAATAACATTTGTTTCAGTTCATGCATGGATAATCACCGCTCCAGTCGAACAAACCCAACACCTGCAACGGCTGCATAGCAACACAATGCATCTGGAACACAATGATGCATCAGTAATAGCATCAAAGCATCAAAAGCAACACGTTAAATGTGACTTTAGACAAAGTGTACAGTACCTGTGCTCCTGCCCAGTGTATTTGAGGAGCTCAGCCAATTGGAGTGGATATTTGCAGATTTTCTGGACAGGGGTGAGCAAGAAGCCGTCTATGGCAATGTCAATCATTTGCTGGAGGAGCCGACAGGCCTCGAAGAAGTGCTGGTACCTGCCATCCCTCATCAGTTTGCTCAGCTCCATACAGGCGTCCAAGTGGTTGTTACAGTATTCTGAGTAGATCCAAAAACCATCTTGCTGTAGATTAAAGGAGCAGAGAGACACAAGATGAGCGGGGGAAATATGAAACGCAATCCTCTTTTTAATAAAACATGCTGGGGAGAAGCGTGCCAATATATACGGAGGAGCAGCTCCGGTCGCTAAAATTTTTATTAGAGCCGTTTCTTTTTTTCCGAGATCATGACTTAATTATCTCATTATCTTTCAAAAAAAAAAAAAAAAAACAGTTTGCTTGTGACTTAATTATAGCCACAGCTTAACTGTTATCTCATGATAACGAGATAATTAAATTCTGATCTTGAGATAACAAACGGAACAAAATGATTCGCAATGATGGCTGCTCTCGGCTGGACATCAAGTTTTTTTCAAAGCTTGTTATAATGAAGTATTATGAAAGGAAAACACTCGAGAAAAAACGCCATTTGAACTCACGTGTTCTAAAAAGCATGGTCCGATTTCAGAAAGGTGGGGCTCATCTGTGTTGTACTGTTTCTCCAAGTCTCTCACAAAGCCCATCTGGAAGCGGAAGATGTCCTCGATGTTCCCAAAGATGACCCTCAGCTGGTCGTCATTAAACATGTCCACGCGCTTCCTGCACTGGCGCAGGTAGCCCTGCAACAACATGGGTTACAACTACTATGGGGGGCTTTCAAAGACGATACACTTTTAACTGCCAGGTCCTGATTTGTGTGACATGGCGGCACGGCTCAGTCAGAAAGCTGCCACAGATAAGTGTGATGCAGGCCACAGCTCGTTACATCACATCACTGTTTTTTTGTGCTAATTCTTTGTCATAAACATCGGAAGTCGCTCCTTAAATATAATTCATTTGAATCCAAATGAACTATGACTGCGAAGCTTCCGCAGAGTCAAAAACAATTTTGTGTAGGTCGAACTGTGGCCTCAATTTCAGTCAGTGCAATTCTTGTGGTTAATTAAATGCCCTGAAGCTTTGGCACTTTGGGAAAAGGTTTGCTGCAGTAGGTAGGTTTCTTGCTGTTTCACACTCCACCACCCAGAATTCTCTCTGTTTATGAAAAACACACGTTGAGCCCTTTTGTTTTGTTTCGTGCAGTCGAGCTCAATGTAAATAATCCAAATGAAAGCTGAGAAAAGACTAAAATACATAATTATGCTTGCGATAGGAAGCTTCTTCTATCATAGACCCCTAAGTGACCAGGAAAATATCAGCTATTAGTTTAAAATTTACTCTATGTATTTTTTCTAAATTCCTTCACTTTTACTTACGTGACACACAAAAAATGGAAATAGTTCAGATAAAGTATTATTTTAACATTACATTTAACGAATAAGCCGTTAACTGGCTTGTCCACATCAGTTTTAAAGCGCATCAAAGAGGTCTTTCTTGCCCGTGCTGGTTTGTAAATTTGAGCATGCTGGGTATTTCCACAAGCAATAAGTGTGGAGGTGAGAAGGTGACATTTACACTTTATTGCAGCTATACAAAGGGTACACAGAGGGTTGAAGAAAGATGATAAGATAAGCAAAAAATCTGCACTAGAAAATCTTGCCCACCCAAAGTCATTATGCAGGTGTTGTGTTCTGTATTCAGATGTGACCTCTATGCATCCAGCACACAGGCAACGGCTGTGCTGGTGACAACATTTTAGAAATAACTGCCTCGCATGAAAAAAATTGAATTACGCAATCTTACTTTAACTTTTGGGGAATTTGTCTTTTTTTTTTTTACAGTATCAGCAGGAAGACAGTTGTACTTAACCGGATGTAATACTGTTCATGTTATAGCAGTAGAACAAACAGACTGGCATGGGACAGTCATTGATTAAAACTATGGGCTGTTTTCAATCTTATATAATAATAAGAAAACTATCTGGAAATCTCAAAGTCAAATTATCAGTTCACATTTACATAACACAACATCATTAATCTAGTATTCCCATAGATGTTTGTTTCTTTTGAACCAGTTATCATGTGGAGCAGTTATTATTAGCTATTGTCAGATTCCCAAAGATAAAACCGTTCCATGTTAGATACAAAAGTTTAAAGAGTAAACACTGTAGTGGATTAACATGTACTAGGATATCTAGTGGACTAACACTATGACATGCAAATCCAGCTCTGGATACATAACTAGGCTTGTCCACTATTGATGGAAAATGTACATTGAAAAAAGAGTTCACAGAGTTGAGGAGTTGTTGAATATATTCAAACGTTTGATTATGAGTAATGCGTCCAGCTTTTAGACTCAGAATCAAATTTGGACCTGTCATGTTTTGAGTCTTTATGAAAGGCTTGCCATGCTAAAAATGTAACACACGGCCGGGCTCTTGTTTAATTTGATTAGGTGTGAATTTGAGGCATGAATCATAACGACACATTCTATGTGGACTAGATCGCTGCTGCCACCATTGTGTACAATCGGCAAATTGTGTCTTCTTATCTAAGAAAGAAAATAAATACTATTTTTGGACTGTTTTGATAACAACAGAAAAATAAATATGTCTTGAAGAAAAGTGTGAATGTAGGAGTGTTAAGAATTCATACCAGAGCCTTGTGTATAGCATCAAACGGGCTGCTTCTTCTCACACGTTTCAGTCCGTTCAGCTCTTTCCTAATTACCGTTCCTATTGTCCTATAAACACATGCCCTGTATGGATGTATGTGTGTGTGTGTGTGTGTAAACACAGGTGTTTAATACCTCACAGATGTCCTTGAGGTGTTTGATGTAGTGTCTCTCCGTGCTCATGATCTCGTTGATGACGTTGGCTCTCATCTGGTCTCGGTTCTGGAGGGGCGAGCCCAGACACAGGCAGTCATTGGTCGGGTCCAGGTGCCCGTTCTGCACGTCGCTGCTCCCCTCGGCCGGCTCCCCGCCCACGTCCTCCTGGTTTACCCACAGCTGAGTGCAAACATATTCACACACACACACACACGCACACACACACAGAGCCACACACGCACACACATACACTTGAATAAAAGATGTGCTCAGTTATGTCAGTTCAGTGTATATCAAATCTGACGGAAACAAAAGTATTAGTAAACAGATGCATTTAGATATTCATACCACAAAACGTTGCTATAAAAGTGGCACCTCATGAGGATGAATGCACACAGCACACACAGCACACACACGTGAACACACGTCTCACACACAGAGCTTCATTTAGAGGGTGTCCGGTGGTTTGGTCCAGCATTTCAGAAAGGTGAGGGACAAACTCCAGAGCTTAAAATAAGCCTCTTTCTAAGACTTGTAGTCAGAGGATATTAAATGCCCAACTTTGGCTCTGTGTGTGACTCCAAACCCCGCCCCGGCACATACGCATGCATATATACGCTCGCACGCAACCTCACAATTTCCACACACATGCATCACATTCAACACCCACAGACGCACGCACAGGCCCACATACATTGTGTATTCCACTATCGCTCATAGAAAGGGCCAAGTGTGCGTGGTTTCAGATGTCCAGCAGCCAACACCTGATGACACACAGTTTGCCAAGAGAACATCAAAGAACCCGACGAGTAGAATGCCAAACACAAGATGAGAAATGCAGCGCCACAGACAAGCAGAGTGACGGGTGGTGGAGCACTGACTGCAGACTAGAACTAGTAGCGCAGCATAAAGACTGAGAAATAGTCAGAGTCAACAGTAAATGGAGTGCAGAAAAATTAATGATCCATATTTGAAATGGAAATCTCCATGAATATTAACAGGAATAGTGATTTCCGAAATCCATCTAATTCTATATGAAGACATTTGCAGAATTTGAGTGCAGGCCGTTTAACATTACTTTACTTTTGACTCATCAGTTCTGCCTCTCTATCGACCCCGTTGAGAATGATGTGAGAACGTCATGGGAACGTTAATGTTTGGTAATGTCGTGGGTACGTTGCATGGACAGACTGGAGCGGGCGGGTGGGCGGGCAGGCTGGATGGGTGGGTGGATGAAGCTGGGGAAAAAAAAAACGCACCTTTGACGTGGTGTTTTGGAACCGTGGAGTTGCTATGGGGTTGATATAGAAAACCTGTTTTGTTTGGGGCTGAGGAGGGTGGGGTTCCACCTTGGAGAGAGAGAATGACAGAACAGAAAGATACTTTTTGGTTGACAGTCGGTCAGCCTGTCTGCCCTGCCCTCTCGGGAGTGAATATGGAAGGGTGGACAGGTGGGAATGGCCATGGTGAGGAGTGTCTGTGGGGGGAGGGTAGAGGGGGAGGAGCCTCCACCTACAACAAGGATGCTAAGTCTCAGTAAGTTAAGTAAAAGAAGTACAGAACAAGGTGCCGTAGATGCATCAGACCTGTGTGTTGGGTTACGTTGAGCTCAAATATGGGGGAGATATAATCACGATGCAAAGTGAGGACGTTGTAAATTAACTTGCAATTTCAAGGGAAGGACTTGAGGTTGATGCCAAAAAAAAAGAAAAAGGGGCTCATCAGCATCTTTGTCTTATTGCCCCTGAACACCCGATAAAGGCTCTTAGCTAGCTATTCTCAGATCTCTTGAGTGTTATGTGTTATCAAAATAAAGCATTATTCAACAGTGTGCATCTGTGTGTGTGGTTTTATTCGTGCATGCGTGTCTGGGCACGTGACTCGTGCGTGTGTGTGTGTGTGTGCACCTTCCCTTGTGTGTTCATCAGCTTGTGTGCATATGCTCATGTGCCTCCGTTTCTGTGTGTGTGTGGGTGTGTGTTGTGTCTGTGGTCGCTGGCCAGCCGTGGCTGCAGCTAACTCACCCGTACAAAGCTGGCGGGGAACCATCCTTCCTCCTCATCAATCTGGCCCCACCACCAGTCCTTGTTGGAGGCGTCCAGCACCTTGATGACGTCGCCGGCCTTAAACGCCAACTCTCGGTCCGCCATGGTCACATGGTCCCATACCGCCTCAGCGTTGACGATTGAACCTCCACTTATCAACTAGAGAAATCGGAGGGAAAGACAATATTTAAGCTTCATTCTCAGAACTGAGCCAACGCGACGAGCACCGCAGATATTGCTCCACGTGACCCAAAAAAACTGCATTTAAAATCTAATTGGAAAGTGATTGTAATGCAGTGCTCAGCCTCATTTTGGCCCCGATCTGTGTGAATCCTTGTTGTTAAGCCCACTCAGATTACTAATGGATGCAAATACACACCCTCAAAGTCAAGGCCCACTGGCAGTTTAGGGATTGCAAATAGAACAACACAATAGCCCGACACAGACCACAGCACAACACAACGAAATACGGCACCACAAAAAAAGGCAGGGCTATTAGTGAAGAAACAACACTACGTTCAGAAGCACAGCACCAGTCTCCACTAAGGGATGGTAATTGGTCCATTATGACATTAGAATAATTACATGTGTTAATGTAATATAAATGCTGAGGAGCAAACAAATGTGAAGGGATAATCTCTCTTTCTTCATGCTTGTTATTTTATCAGCGACAACACAGAAGGATGACTCATCAAATCTTTTCTATCGATTTTTGGAGTTATAAATAAATAATGTGGACATTATGCGACGCTGAGATAAATGTTTAAATAGCACAACCGGTGGCGCATGTGCCCAGGTAAGAGTGTTATTTTCGTGAGCGGGCATTGGGGCGTAGTGCGTAAGGACATGGATGCCGGTCAGGTGATCAGTATTCTTTAGCGGACTTGGAGAGGCTAAAGGTTGTTCTCATTAGAGGACAACAGACAGCAGACAGCGTTCTGACATCATCCATCTGCCAAACAGCGTCACCATCCATCACAGGGTGGCCTGAGCTCTGTGGCATTGAGCTGTGCACAGAAATACGCAGCACACGTGCAGCCACGCTTTTACCTCCACATGCGCTAAAACTCCTGTATGCATCCGTGGCAAAGATCCAACTGCTTGTTCCGATTGTTCTCTCCAAAGTAGTGTTCATCAGCATGCTCCAGTCCAGAGCTAACCATGCATTCAGTCCCTGGGGCTGTGGGCAGAGCATCCAGCGCTAACCAAGCCTGACAGGAGCTGCTTAGGCTCTAGGTAGGGAGTTATCAAAGGCCTGGAGACAGGGACGTCACATGGATGGACATTAAATTAGATCTCGATTTGCATTTAAGGTTTCCGCATATTAATATTGAGCTACTGTTTTTTTTCGTTTCACCCTTTCAAGATTGCTTTGCCTACGATACGACGACATTCCTGGATGGGAAAACCTTTTTAAAATGCACCTCATCACTCCAGCGCGATGTGATATTCTACCTAGGTGCTGATGCAGTGCGTTTGCAGGAAAGGGCCGTGAGAAACAGCAGGTTGTGTGTGTGTGTGTGTGTGTGTCTGTTTGTATCCGCTACGTTGCCCCTTCAACCTGTGAACATGTCTACTTCCCTGGTGGCTTACTGAGACAGCTAAAGGGGATATAAGCCAATCAGGGCAGAGGAGTGAACACGGGGAGGGACGTCCATGTCTGGAAGGGAAAGAACAGCCGTCGTCATGGTGACAGATGAGGATGCTTCACTGACACTTCAGGATGCACCAGAATATTTCCAAATGTAGGTGTGTGTGTGTGTCAATGGGAGCAGAGACACAAAAAGTGACCACTGAATATCACCAATGTTGCTCTGTCGTGAAATATTAAAATGATGAAACCAGCCACATGACACAACCAGTCACAAGATGATTTCCACGTCTTTGTGAAATGCGAAGGCTCATCGTGTTTTAGATCAAAGATCTGACTGAGAAGCCTGATTTCATCAGGTCTTGCATGGGGCTTGGCGCTGGGGGAGCAATAGATCTGTCCTATATCTCAAAGCTCTCCACTACAGGAAGAGAGGAGGATTACCGCAAAAACATGTGTCACGCTGCCATGGAAACAGGACCAATGAATAGTACTCAAAAAGATTTTCACAAAATCATTGTTGATTCAGGAAAAGGAATTTGATTGAGTTCAGATATGGCACAATTGGAGAGTAAAATAAGAAAAATTAAATCCAAACGCAGTTAGTGGAAACCAAACTCTACTTGACCGCCACCATCTGACATCAGGACCTGTGCCTTAAAACCCACAGAACAGATGAGCGTTGGCACGGAGGTCAGTCCTGCTTCTTGCTGCCTTTCTGTGTCTTCTCCCCCCGCCCAGCCTCAAATGCCCCCACTCCATTTTCATCCCCATTCACTCCCAGTGCAATCTCTCCAGTCCCCATCAATCTGCTGTGATACAGCCAACCGACAGACAGAAAGAGTGAGGGGTGAGAGACAGAGATCCATCTACGGCCAATGTTCCTCCCTTCTCCCTTCTTTTCCCTTCCCCTCATCCCTCCATCTCCCCAATGAGATCAGCGTTGCCCTCTCCAATACATTGCATCCTTGCCACCCTCTCTACATGTCTGAATAAATTAAAAAGCATTACATAATCAATCTCCCCAACCCCGAGCCTTAGCACAACCTCGTACCTAGCTTGATCAAATGGTTCCCACAAGTGAACACGCAAACACACTTGCCACTAAACTCATGGTTCCCCGTGTGTGGACCGGGCTGCAAGGACCCGTGTCATCATGATGGCTACACTGCAGTTACAACACCAAAGATCAAAGGGCGAATCTGCCGTCTCGAAACCGCAAAACCTGTATTTGGGTCAATGCAAATGAATGCAGAGGAATCGTTGCACTACACATGGACACACACGTACGGCAACGCTCTCAGCTGTCTCACGTTCTAGGCGCATACAACGGAGACTGACATGGAAACATGTGAGAACCGAGGGCAGATTCCCTCGCTTATATCATCTTTGCAGCACAACACATCAGCATTCACTGCACTGGCAGCTACACTGCATTCCAACATCCTCCTCTATCTCCAGCCGTAGCACATCTGCACCAAAAGCACCTACAGCATCCCCCAACGAACACACACACACACACACGCACACACACACACACACAGACACACACAAACGCCCGCCTTTTAGCCCGCCTTACCATGTTTGTGACATGAAACTGTTCAAAGAGTGTATGCATGGAGAAGTCCGGTTCACACAATCATGATAATGAAATCTCTTTTTAGGGAAGCGGTCCGAGGCGGTGGTCCTCCGCGAGAGCCGAGCCTGCGATGTCGAGTCGCAAAGGTGCTGTGTGTTCCAGCGAGAGGCTCCTCTTTCCGACGCACTGAGCGAGTCTCGCGGTCCGTCCTCCCTGTGTCTGCAAACCCTGTTATGTAATACACTTATACCCCGAGTCTGGGAGCCAATCAAAGGCGCTCTGCCTAAAAACCGGTGAGAAATGCTCTCGCATCCTCTCACACACACTGTGGTCTCGCTCGCGCGCACCATCCGCACATTGACACTTCTGACTGCACAGCAGTTAACGGTACTCTATTAGAAGGCACCTGCCCTGGAGGGATTACAGATGTGTGAACATTAGGGGACGTGTGCACGACTTAGATTCCAAGAGGAACTACGGATAACATCAACCCCCGACACACACACATGCACACACACACACACACACACACACACGCGCACACACACACACACACACACACACAAACACGTGCAATTTAACATGTGAATACACATTTGTAAGTAGCACTCATTTACCACCGCTAGCCACCTGAGCCATAGCCACTGCAGCACACAATATTAGTATGCTCTGTTTACAGTCCTGTGGGGGTCCCCTCTAGGAGGGATGTTTATGCGTTGATGAAGACACACACCATGCTGTGGCATCCCACAGCATGTGATGGAGCTATATACGTGTTCCTAATACATGGCTTCTTCAATTGCTTCTTTCTACAGTACAACATTTACCACTTAACTAGACACACAGACAGACACAATGCTTGGCACTTAGACTTGAGTGTGAGAGAGCACATACAGTATCTTCTTAAAAACCTAGCCAGCCTACCATCCCTATTTATAGGACTGTCATGGAAGGCTCTGGGATGGGCTTTTAGCATATCTATTTCTGACATTCATTCAACATTTATGACACCTGCCTCCAATCCTTTATTAGATTATGCAACTGCATGTGGGGTACAGAAAAGAAGAAAAAGAGAGAAGGAAATGGGCTTTTCCCCCTATCTCCACCCTGACATGCCTTTTCACTTGGAGGACATTTCATATGTGAGAAATGTGCATATTTACTGATACTTTTTTATCTCACGAGACACTATTTAGTGACCATGCGTGATGGTGTGTCAGCTGCAGAAACAGGTGCCACCTGGAAATGCTGTAAACTGGAGAAATGTGAGTGTTGTAGGGCTGTGAAATGGGAGCTGAGCTTAGCTGCATCTAAAATGGGGGAAACCTGGAGTGACGGAGGCCCTCCTTTATTAGGCCTAGCCCTGCCTGCTATTGGTTACTGCTCAGCTGAGATTACAATGATCCTCTGGAGTCTGCCATCAGCAGCAACCTCTCACTTGCACCGCTGTTTGCTACAAATATCCCAATTACTTCAGCGGAGAGAGAGATCACTGCTCGGCTATCAGCTGCCATATTGTGGATGTGGCAGTGGATCACAATGAGAAAACAAGACCTGACGCAGCTGTTGTTAAAAAAAAAAAAAAAACATCAGATTCATTTTTCCTCTAAAAATCGGATGACTATAGAATCAAATTAATCCATGCGCATAATCCACAAAATACAACATGGAGGAGAGGGAGATCGACGTAGGAGAGAGAGAGGGAGGAGGGGGAGACATGTTTATATGCGGGGGATATGCATTTCCAGTCACCACAAAAAAAAAAAAGGCAAGAGCATCACAGATCTGTATCCGCACAACTATACGACCACCAGCAGACAACACTAGCTATCACAAACGGTGAGAGGACACAAGACATAACGAAGGATTGAGGAGAGGGGTGGCGGGTGGGAGGGAGGGGGGTAACAGAAATACATTATGTTGTACCAACGTCATTCATTTCAACGCGTAGCCGTGATGGAGCGCCGGGTGTCCCCGCTCTCGACCAACGCGCACTGCCTTTCTCTCCTCTCCTGTGTGAAAGTGCGCTGCGCTGCGAACCGGGCCCCAAGCGCAGATCCATTAACGAGTACCGAGGATGAACATCAACAGCACGTTCACAAGCACCAGAACCGCGATCACCGTGAACACCGCGCAAGTCTGGACGTCCAAGGCCATGGCGCAGCGCTGCGGGCCGATGCGGGAGATGCGCTCTCGGAAGACGGGGCGGAAATTCAGCTCTCCACGTCGAGACGCGTCGCCTCAGAGCCGACGGAGAAATCCACCATTACAGACAGGCAGAGAACGTGACGGGAAAGGAAAAAAGGAAAAGAAAAAAGGGGGGAAAAAAGAGATGCCTCTACGCCTCCTCACAATACGCGATGTAATTCATAAAGGCACGGGGAAGAGATGCATCATTCCTCACCATCATCATCGTCATCAGTCTGCACCGCGATTTCTCCCCGCTAGTCAACACCTGCCGGTGTTTTTTCGCCTCTTCCCCCCTAAACCGACCGACTCTCAGGCCAATAGACGCTCGCAGCGAACAAGAGGGAGGCTGTGCGCAGGTCGCTTCGCAGCTGCCGAGCAGCCTTCCGGTGAGTGGGGACCAGGGAGAGCGGCTGCGAGGCTGAGAGGCGGTCCTGTATTAATGCTGATCAGCGCTCCTCCGCCAGACTGCCGGCTTCAGCCATCACCTATACGGTCGGGGGAGGGGCACAGCCAGCGCCTCGCTCACCACACCGACCACAAGAGGCCAGAATCATAACCTCATTAACCTCCCGCCCCGTCTAAAAATACCACCGCGCCCGCGCTGATTTATCATTTGTCGTTAACGGGAGGGGGGGTCGTGATGAATGTCAGAATAACGGGCGCACGCCCCCTCAAAGGGATCGCCATCTCGTCATTTTTATTGGACGCAATATCGGCCGCGCATCAATCAGATACAGCGTGCCCAGGTGATCAGATGATCAGCCCTGCGTCGTCACATGGCGCACCGGACCAACGCGCAGCATGCAACTTGAGGGGCGCCCATCCGAGGGCAATCAAGAGTATATAGCTCTCCCCATACATGATTACAATGCATATTTAAAAATCTAATTAAAGTCATCACGTCACTAAAGTGTGATTGGAAACATGGGATGCTATTTGAGGGAGTGCAGGGGCATGAGAGGGGGAAATGTTTGGTACACTCACCTTCATTTATAAAATAGTCTGAACTCAAATTCACGTTTTATTTTTCATTTTTCATGGTGAAGATGTGTGATGAATGAAGCCCAGAATTCAGACTCACAGGTTTTTTTGTGTACACTTCCACACATCTTCTAAACTCCACACAGCCAGCAGGGCTGTCTGTTATAAAATGTGTCATCATGAGAACAAATTACATTCTCAGACTTAAAGCTCCTCCAGACCCACAGAAGACCTTTTAGCGGTACCATCTCTCTTCATAACTGGAGCTCCCATTTAATTTACACTGTGTACTGTAGTGAGACCAGGCGGCAACCTCCACTTCTGGAAAGTGAAGTCATTGTGGAAGAGCCTTAAACTTGCATTCTCTCTTCTGGCCAGCAGGGGGCGACTCGCCTGGTTGCAAAAATAAGTCAGATTGTATAGATGCCATGAGAAAATGACTTGTCACTTGATTTATTACCTCAGTAAACATTGTAAACATGAGTTCATGGTCTTGCATGCTAGTGTCAAGTGTTCTTCAATGCAGCATGATGTTCATTTAGTAAATGATGGTCCATTTAGAGTCAAATAGACCGTAAAGCAGAGAATGCTTGTGGGCGGGGCTACCTTGTGATTGACAGGTTGCTAATAGAGCCGTACACTGCGTCACTCTTCCGCAGTCCAAATATGGGTCACTTCTGTTCACTGGTTGCAAAAAAACAAGATGGCGACGGCCAAATTGCCGAACTCGAGGCTTCAAAATGGCAAACCAATGGGTGACGTCAAGAGAACGACGTCCACTTTTTGGATACAGTCCATAAGTGGAACTAGGGTTAAGGGCATTCTAAGCATTATGTGGATATATTTGAATAAACATTTTAATTGTGGATGCTATTGTGGGGACACATTTACGCACCCTGGATTCATACACTTCAAATATAGGTCAGGAAATGTCCTCACCAGCAGTGTGGGTGGGCCAGGGAGAGATCACATCCTGGGTTTTGCACGATGGATTCCAACTGGTTTAAAAGAGTGTCCCGACCTCATTACCACCTCCGAGGTGCCATTGAGCAACACGGTTAACCTCAAACTGCACTCGTGGAGCGGCTCAGTGGCCCACGGATCAGAGCGCGGTTGCAGAGGCGGCCTCCAGATGTGAAAAGTGTGCTACTGTGTAAATACGGAGCGGGCCATAATCTGAAATAAAGCACGGGGCTCAGAAAAACCTAGCTCTAAACAAACAAAAGGTACAAAATAACCACACCGCACCAAACCTCAACTAGAGGGTGTGTGTAGCTAGAGTCCCCTAAACTAAACACACTAACTTGTCGAACAGGAGAATAAATTCAGAAGCACTGAGGTTTGCCCAGTACTTAGGGTGAATCTCATTTCCTAGCCCCGGGGAAAAGGGTGGTAATGCTGTTATCACGTGACGCCCTGGGCCCAGAGCGTCAGTATGACGTACACATATTAAACAAAACAACTGGAAAACAGAGTAACAATTTCCTGAGCGCCGTGCAGCACACCCTTAATTGTAACAACCAATAAAATGTAGCCCAATATAATTTTAAAGGTCACGATTGAGCTGTGTGAAGAATTATTCCCCTCGAATGAATCGTTTTCAGTCTCAAAGTAGCAGCATGAAGTTGCAGGTTGTTGTTCACAGTCTGGTCAGTTAGGGAGAGGACAGAGGCTGTAGTCAGCTTGAAATCAGGCCGTTTACGATACATTTGAGCGGCAACCCGGGAACACGCTGTCGAAATGTCAGTGAAAACGGCTCAGGCCATTCAATACGCTCAACACGTCCCAAACTGTCCCATTGGCCCTGGAATGCAGCTAAATGAACTCACTGCGGCGCATGCTGCTAGCTTGATGGCGCCTCACACCCAGGGAGAACATAAACAAACTCGGTTGCAGGTGGATATCTTTTGAAACTGTTTGTAACATACTGAGAGTGGGTTGTGCTCCAGGACTGTTCCTAAAAGTATTTTGGTTATATTTTATTGCGCCATGAAACTGCTGTTGGATTCCACATTAACCAGCGTGACTGTGTGCAGACTGCTGCTGAAGTTCTCCACAAGGGAGCGAGCGACAAACACTTCGGAGTCACCTTATTAAACCAACAGGAAGGCGAGTGTTTGGTATTCAGAACCGTTCTTTTTTGTTGCTTTTTTTTCTTTTCTCGGCGTCGCATTCAATCTTGTGAGTGACGGGACAAAAAGGTCTCCCGCTCCCGTCGGATGCACGTGTTTGCCATTGGCATGCACGGCGTTATTTTGGCCTCCGCGTTCGCAGCGGCGCTGAAGATGAACATCGTGTTACACGCGGGCGCATCCCGGCCTGCGGGGGCTTTGTCCTGGTGTCTGCGCCTCTCGCGGTCGCTGGCTGGTTTCAGGAAGACGGCACAACATGAATCAGTTCAGCTCAGTTCCAGCCACCACCCAGTCAACCATCCATCACGCGCACAGACACACAACCCCCCAAACTACACTTCTGTCTTCACATTCAGGCGAGAGCTTGGAGATGGATCAAAAGACCCAGAGAATGCGTTTAAAAGAACACCACCAAAAGAGTGCACTGTATCAGTATTTTTAAAGCCATAAATAATTTCCAGGGCACTCTCTGCACATACATGCCGATAAAAGCAGTGGCTCCTGAAAGCTCTGCTTTTTTAGTGAGCTGCTGTACAAGGCATCACAGCCCAGATATGACAAGCGTCCTGAAACAAGCTCTTTTTTTGTGTCTAGCTCTGCGCTCGTGTGTGTGCATATGTGCGTGTATGTGTGTGTGTGTGTGTGTGTGAAACGCAGAGTGAGCAGATTACATAAGCCTGCCCTACCTCTGTGGGCTCCCACTCCAATCTTCCTGACATTTAGACAACAAAGGTCACATCTGAAAGTCTAAATTTGCACAGACACCAATGCTAATATACTCATGCATATACAAAAGAAAGGGGAAATACATCCCACCAGCAGAGAATCATGCGTTAATGTACGATTACAATTGTGCCTTCATCAGCTATGTACTAGGGAGTTTTCTTTAGACAGTTGCAAAATGAAGGTAAAGCTTCCATTTCTAAGCTTCTCATGGTTAGTATTTAAAGCAGGAACGTGGTATTACTGTGTATTGCATTGTACATTGTGTAGAGCTTGCACCGAACACTTCCGTTTTCCCAATGGAAATTAATGATGACAATGAATTAATGAGTGCAGATAAAAATCTACAGCACATGTCTGGATTGTGAGGGCTTTATTCCACCCATCCGTTTATCCATTTTTCCTGCCATTTATCAAGCTAAGGCTCCAGAGCAAAAAAAAAAAAGAAAGGCAAGAAGAGCAATGCAGATCCCTTTATTGCATAATGGGTCCGTCTCAGATCTAAACTAGCTATGTCCCTTAAAGAGGGAGTCATTTTGTAAACACCTAACACACCTCAACTGTGTTCTCATATGAGGTCAAGTGAAAAACATTTATATTTTTATATTTTTAAATGGCACGGTCATGTGTCCACAGGTCAGCTGAACAGTCTGAATTAGCTAAATCAATGTGCATCTGCCAAAAATGTGTCTTTATAGTGTGTAATTCTTTCTTTATGTTTCCTTTCTCAGCTGCGGCAGAGAGACAGTAATACCGTGCAGTAATTTGGTTCAAAAAAAGATTGCGAAGATATCCACTTCATTTGTCAAACCCAGACTGCTGAAGTCTCATATTAACTTCGTCTGCACTTTACAATTCATCTTTGTCTCGAATCTCTTACTTTGAAATTGCTTTGCAGCCAGCATAGACTGGAGGAACAGTTACACTGTACGCCTGTGCATGTGGGCCCTGTATTAAGACATGGAGGAGGAGAAAAAAAAGTGAACCTATCCTTAAATCATTTTGCAGATGATTCTCTTAAAACTTACAATCAGGTTTGGGTCATAAAAAGGTAAGAAGGTGAACTTTGCTTCACCGCTGAGCTCTTCATCACCAGGGTCTGACGTAACGTCCATCACTGCAGCCACTGCACCAAACCGGCGGGCAGCGTCGCTAGCTCACGCGGTGAAAATGACCCCGAAATCCTTTTTCCACAGAAGCAGCTGCTCACTACCCCCCAGGAGAGAACTGCCCCAGGGCCCATTGGTGGTCCAAAAGAGCCCAAAGGGGAGAAGATCATCCGCGAACAACAGAGGCCGATCTATAACGTCATCAAACTGGACCCACTCCCGAACCTCGAGTGCGCCTCAATATCCTGTCAACGAACATCGCAAACACACGGGAGTACAACGCACATCCTCGAACACCTTCCTTGAATAAGGTTGATGATGCAATGCTGCACATAAAAATAAAAATAAAGAAGCATGGTGTGATTACAGTACTGCCGCAGAGCACTACTTCCAAATGCACGGGGGCAATATCTGCTCATAATAGTTATTAGTATCCTGCTAGGATATAGGCAGGAAGCTATGCCACTTTAGGCAGCGGTCGTTTGCTACAATATTGGCATCATCCATCACTGCCACACTGACAACCATATGAGGAACAGTGTTTGCACCTTTCACCTTTAGATGAAAGGCAGTAAAATATTCCACACCCTCCCCGTTTTTTAAGCATTGCATTAAGTCCAGCACTGGTGGGAAGTGCATGAGTCAAACTCTCTCAGTTTAATTCTTGACATTCAGCTCCTCTCTTTCTGCAGATCTTCTTTGAATCTCTGCATATGCAATGAGTACTGCAGGACGTCCACTCATTATACAACCAGATAGCGTGGAAATCTAAATGAACTGGATGAATTCAACAATTCTCTTTTCGCCGGTCTGAGAGCAGCTCTCCAGTTCTATCTGTGGATCTGGTCTGAGGTCAGTCCTAAATTGACTCCACTGGCCTTTAGCCAGCAAGCTACGTCTTCTGAAAGTCTCTCCCCGAATATATACGACTACAAATGTGCTGGCGAATGGATCTGTTTGTGGTCAGTAGGTATTTGGCTAATAGGAGGCGAAGCCCACCACACCCATTTCCCCTCCAGTCTGCTCCAATTCTTTTGTTCCCCCTCCCGTCCCCACGGCAACCACACTGACTTCCTGCTTCCTCCCAGGCCTTAAAGCGCCCTAAAAATAAACCGCTGGACTTTTCCTGAACGCAAGTTCTGTCACCATTGTTCAGGCGTCAGCTGTTTTTTCGCTCAGCTCGATTGGGCCCGTTAGCGTCAGTGGGTCAGAGCATCGAGGGTTTTCAGAAACAGTGCGAGATGAGATGAGATAAGAGAGGTAGGTCAGTGCCAAGTGGGGTGGAGAAATTAGGGTTAAAGACAGCCCAAGCGATCTCAGCATTCCTGGACCTAACTGCTTCAGGAGAAAGAGTCCGACTCATACAGTCCTCGTATGTAGCTACTTTCATACACGTCCCTCCTGTTTTCCACACACGTGTGACGGTGTTTATTACTATGCTACTCGGATAATTGTAATGCATTTGCTTAAAGATTGACTGTGCACAAATCTGCACAAAAAACAAAGTGTAAAATCGAACACATTGTTGTTTTACGGGGAGTTATGTGCAGCACAGTTTCCTGACCTGGCTAGCTCATGCTAAGCTAAGCTACTGGTTGGGGCTTCCTATCTACACGAGTGGTATCAATCTTCTCACATAACTCACAAGAAAGTCAAGCACATTTCCCCAAATGTCAAACAATACAAACTAAATCAGGACAGTATATAGTCATATAAAAATGAAATAGGAAAGATTCAATTATATTATTGGATTATGTTGAATTTCATTTTAATATATTCATTTTTTTTTTTTTACGAGAATGACTTTCATCTAAAGTCCCTATGTTCTATTTATTTGGCCCTCTTCTGCTCTGACCAGCTCCTTTACACATCCATTAAGCCTGGCAAAGTGAAATCCCTGCAGCTCACAACTCTCCATTGAAGCTGTAGTCAGTCTGAAATGTCCCACAGAGGAGAAACAGTGCCTCTGTTAAAAGACACTATAACAAGCTCCCCAAGGACGGCACTGGAGCTTCTCACAAACCGCAACGAAAAGAAAGCATTACGGAACACTGCTGTGATATTATTCATTTATGTTTCTGTTCAGCATCGGTGCCAGTGTGTACTTAATTAAAGCCGCGCGATTGGTCATTTGAGAGCCCAGCTGCGGGGCGAGGGGATAAAATCAAATGACCTATGCTGGGATCTAGTCGGCCGCCTCAGCCTGAGAGTGCACTGAGCTCGCTGGTGTCATCATTCATCAGAGCACTGTCAGCCACCTGCGGCCCAAAACACTGGGAGGTAAGAACAGTAGTGTCTTCCCATCCTTCCCCAGCTCTCCGGTCGCCACATTTGCACGCAGTGGATATTTGTGCAGTGCCTCTGAGAGAGAGAGAGAGAGAGAGAGAGAGAGGTTTGCAACAACAAACTCACCTCCTCTAATCAACCGTGTATGATCCGGTCCGCACTATAAGAGAATCTACAGCTCCGCCTGTCCTCTGTGCTAAAATGATTTTACATTCTCACTGCCGCCACGCGACGGGAGTTCAAAAGCAGAACGTCGGATTGAAATGCAAAACTCTGCGGTGAAACGATATTTGGGTGCAGGGTTGTTTGGTATTCTGTGATTCTCAGCACCTTTCGTCTTGTTGATAGGTCAGCTCCAATTCCTGCCATCAAAGACTTCACAGACTCCGCCTGCTCGCCATCTCTGCATGTCTGCACCGCTGGGTGCGTATAGAAACTTGCGTGCTCTCACATACTCACAGGCACGACTCAGGACACAAGAGGCAGGTGTTTTCACGGGCCTGGAGGGAGGAAACGATGGAGTGAATAAAGGGGGAGATGAGGGGAGGCAGCGGGGAAACAAATGTAGGGGGGAGGGCGGGGATTTGAAATGGAGAGAGGGATGGAAGTGATGACGAAAAGGGAGGCGGATGGGGACGGCGGGGAACGAGCAAGAAGTCCGAGAAACAGTTGCATAATACGTGGACGTGTAGAAGGGTTTACTCTGACGCCGCATGTGGTGGAGCAGGGAGCCAGAGAGGTCAGAGGCAGAAAGTTAAGCTAAATAATGTACACAAGAAGTGGCAGCTGCCAGAAAAATACAGCCCATCCTTCACAAAGGCCTGCAGGATACATTCTAACTAGCAGCACACTGTACAGGCAGTTAGCTTCTGTCTCATTATTTCAGGGCAGGGATAAAGAGCAAGAGCTGCGCATGCTATTCAGGGTACCACTACTCAATTAACGTACATTTAAATCACAGCAGTTGTCTCGGTTTTTTAAATTTACAAAAATGAAATGTTTCGTCAAAAGACGCACATGCTCTCCATCATAAAATGCTCATTGAAAGGTCATTGTTAGTACTTGATTACTGTAAAAGTTACGTATTAGTTTGAAGCTCTAAATGTACAATCTACTCAAATATGAAAGAGTCCTAAACAATGGATTACAAAAGAGGATTGCCTCATCGGGATGCGGCCTTTACCTGCTGCGAAAACCGAAAACCGAATTGTGTTGACTGACATTATTTCCAAAAGGATTGTTTCGAAGCAGGTCATCTGTGGGAAATTTACAAGTAAGGCAGGGCGAGTTTTCCGCTGTTTTGAAGATGTAGACAATTTATGCAAAACACACATGATCCCCAAGACAACGGCCAGCAGATATTAGCCTGTAAATTGACAAAGCAGCGAGATGACAGCCCCTAATCAGGTCTGAATAATGTATCGACGCCATGGGTGAGTGTACATACTCGCCTGCCTAGTGTCCTATGTCCCTAGTGGTTACATGTCTGGAGCATTGCTCAGGGAGAATGAGCAAGAATACAAGAGCAACAGCAAAATACACTTCAATGAATAACAAACTTTGAATGTACATAAGAGTTATATACATTATTTGTTTATCTTAGACCAGGGTGATATGGAGGAAATACAGCATCGTACTATTTTGACCAAATACCTCGATATTGATATTGTTGGGTTGTCTATTGGTGGTTTCACAAAATGAGATGGAAGGGGCAATTTTTCTTTCGGAGGATTGTCTGGTTATTGTCTCACTACAGGGATTTACCTCATTCTAGTTTCTAAGAGCATTTGGGGGTAATTACACACGGACACATTTTTTTTTTTGTTTGATTATGAAACATTGGGTGTAATCATCAGTAATGTAGATATAATGATTAAGTGGGTAAAGGCAAATAATAGAACAGCCAGAACAGTCTGGCAAGTTCAGAAAATGATTCCACATTACGATATTCAAAATCTAAGATGATATCGAGTCTCATATCATGATATCGATGTAATATCAATATATATCCAAGCCCTAGTTTATCATATCAATAATAGTTTGTGAACTGTTGCTACTTTGGTTATTAAATTAGCATGTGGTGCACGAGAAAGCTGATGCCAAAATGTTAAGTATTAAGTAAGATGGAATTATTATGTGTCTTTGTACTAAAGTCAAGTCAATCCAGTTTAATGTCTGTGTCTCACAAATTGCATCTGGGAAGACGTTGAGCAACTTCAAGCTGCCACTAGACTCTGGCAGGACCTGCTCTCCACAAAGCAACGAGTCCTCGAGAGGAGAGGAGTGGGGAGATTGTATTGAGAAATAGAAATATCTAATCCTAGACCATTATTTTGATTTTCGGGTGAACAGAATGTCGACAGTGGAAGTTATCAGTGAAATTAATACAGACATACAACTTCCACAATCTCTCTGTGAAAGGCATCTGCTACACATTTTAGCCTGTGGGCTGTCTGCTCTCAGATGCTGCTGTCAGATAACAAGGGATCATCCTCTTACCTAACACAAGGTGACATTCTTCCGAGTTGACTCAAGACCAGAAAAAAGTATTTATCCCAAATATAAACCTGTCAAATAGCCATGAAAACATTACACAATGCGGCATTGTGCATAACACAAACAGCAGAATCTGATGACTGTGGGTAAAATCACTTAAGCGTCCTGGGAAAACTCTCACCAATGATACAACTGAAGCTGGATAACAAGCACCGAAGTGCCCGAGGCCTTATATCGTCTCATAACAAAAAGCGCTGCGTGTTAAGACATTGCTTCCACCAAAATATCCCCACTGTCCTAACGATGGCAGTGGCTAGGAGTGATGATGGAAGGGTGGAGATACTGGCCCTGATGAGGAGGTTTAAAAACCCAGCTTCAAAAAAGCACAAACACAAATCTCTGCATGCACAGGCATGAACGGGCTGACAAAATATGAGCATAACGCTCATATTTTAACGGACACACTGTAAAACAGGATACACCAGTGGGTGAGAATTAGCACGCAGCGCTGTTTCCCCAGTCCCTGGGAACACGTAGCCATCTGAAATAAAAGTGAATGTGGCTTTTGTAGGGAGCAAAGGAAACCCTCTCAACAGTTATATAAGAATTAAGGCCCTGAGCCTCTCCGTCTCTCTCTCTCTCTCCAGCACACAAAAACACACACCGCATAAGCGCATGAGTCGCATGTCTATGCATACAACAACAACAACAACAACATCAACACACATACCTGCTAGTTAAAAACCTATTTTTTAGAAGAAACAGCCCAGGGAGGCTTTGACACAACCACCCGCTCAGATTCAGTCAGCGGCGATACTGTTCATTACAGCCCAATGCATCCTGCAGAACAGCATTAGCTGGTGGCTGCAGTAAGTCACAGCGGGTACCTGCCCGCACCGTGGCAGGGGGTCACGATGTCGAATGAACACCGATAAAGGATTCTAGTTCGCCTGTGGCTCAAGGAGCGGACCGCACATCACACACATGCGGTTATTTAGAGGGAGACCTATTCCCGCGAATATGCCCACGACTTAAAAAAAAAAAAAAATCTAATAAAAGCCCAGGGCGAGACAAATGCCACCAAATCACAGCGTGCTTCACAGAGATATATCGCTGGACGGTGCTATTCCTTCCTCGCCAAACGATGAAGCCGTCAATGCAATGACTCACGAACCCTGACGGATGAATTCTGAATGCATTGGGAGTGCACGTGAAGTGTGCGTCAGAGTGAGGAGGGTGTATCATAGGCTCTGGGCCGAGGGAGGCAGATATAAACAGAATGTGTGTGTGTGTGTGTGTGTGTGGTCAAATTAACAGCTGAGCACTGGTGTGTGAAAAAAAGTGCGCATGCATAAGTACTTGTCTTTTTTTTCAGCATGCCCCTCTGTTCGCCCCAGCGAGCCACTGCCTGCCGACTCGTGCGTTCAAAATAAACAGATAGCGTTGCATAATATGATTATGACCAGACAGACCTGGGTTTGTCCAAACTCAATCATATAAGATTGCTCTTGAAACTCTTAATCTGCATGAAGCCCTTAATAAGACGGGCCCCCTCTCTGACAAGTTGACAGCAGAGCTTCGGGCACAGCATTAGTAACACACAGGCCACCGTCCTCTCATCTGCATGGGAATTAACAAAGACGGCCATTGCTAAGTGTGTGTTGTTAGGTGAGGAGAGGAGAAGAGAGGAGAGGAGAGGAGAGGAGAGGAGAGGAGAGGAGAGGAGAGGAGAGGAGGAGAGGGCAGTGACTAGGGGGAGAAATCCATTTAAATGAAAGGGAGAAGAGAGGCGTCAGCATTAGCAGATAATCCACTGCAGTGAGAACGCTTTCTCTCTGCCTGCGGCCTCCAGGCTCCAGTAGTCATCCTAACAGGAAGGCTGTAACACACACACACAAACACACGCACACACACACACACACACACACGTATCCCAAACAACCGATCCGGTACCAGACATGAGATCCATGCCACGTAAACAATGCTTGACTTACCAGAAACGAGTCAGCAACACACAGATTTAACGTCGAAGCATCATCCAGCCGTGTCACTCCACTACAGCTGCGTTACCATGCCATGTCATATCGTGCATTTAAAGTGTGTATATATATATAAATATATGCAGCATATACACTATACGTGCTACCTCCAATGCTCAAGAAGCAGTCGTGAATCCCAGCATTTGAGGCAAACAAACTGCCCTCGCCATTCACACACACACACACACACACACACACACACACACACACACACACACACACACACACACACACACACACACACACACACACACACACAATATTTCCAGTGTTATGAGTCCACGTTCCCTACCCCAGGGGAGGGCCACGACACAAAAGTGCACACACAAAAGGGAGCATCTCTCATCCCCACTCCGTTTCTCTCCCACCCCATTTCTCTCTCTCTCTCTCTCTCCCTCTCTCTCACCCACACACTTTCTCTATTTAGCTCACACTTAAAAAGGCTGCCTAAAGATAGAAGCAAGGAGATGAACAACAGCCAGCGAGTGTCATGGCAACAACGTGCGGTGGCTCACAAACACTATTTAGACCAGCAAGAAAGAGAAAGAAAAGTCATAATCAAAGCCTAAACGCAGCGGCATGGCCTCAGTTTACTAAATTTCAATGCATGGACGTGCCAAGGCAGAAAGCCCCGGGCGCCGCATTCAGCAGTTGAGTAGACAGCATCTCTCATGAAAATGGACTTTTGATTGCACTACAAATGCTGTGGTTAATCCTCGCTGACTCCTCGTGAATACTTTGAATTTGAGCCGAAAACGTGAGCTTTACACTCACGTATTTACAACACTCCTTCTTTTCTCATGTATTTAAGGGAGGGGGTGAGAAACACTGCTCGGAAACATTATGCATGATGCCTTTTACTCAATGAAAGAAAACAAATTACAGTCAATGGAACAGCGCATGTGGGAGATTCAATTTAGAACGATCAAACAATGATGCAAATAGTGTTAAGCGCTCTACGCGTTGCGGTTCTGTAGGTACTCGGGTTGGACGCAGTCCCAGAAATGTTCACCACCCCGTCAGGATGTTTCAGAGAAACTCTGCATCTCCTTCCAGTAGAATCTCCCCCGGGGCCACTTGTACATCAAAGCAGCGATTCTCAAATGCCTGGTTTTCCTTCCTGAGTAGTATTACTCCGATTCCAGAACACCAGGAATATGAAAACAATATCATGTCGTTACTCTCTCTGCGTTTGTCTCTCGTCGAGATACAAAAACAAAAAAACATGTGTTATCTTGGGTGGCCTCTTCATGATGAGTAATGGCCCACGAGTCCTGGATGACATTAATACACGTGGCCACCATCTTCACGGATCAGCTCCCTAATCATCTGATGAAACATTGACCAGTGCTCCATATTAGTCATCTCCATATTATCATTATCAGCGTTATTTGTCACACTCCTGCTCTGTGGTACGTTCGATCATCTCACTTACATCTGCTCATATATGTGACAGGTGGACTAACCCAGTGTGACGATGTGTGGAGTCAATAACACGTCAATAGTGGTCATAGTATGGTTCATAATCTGTACAACGTGGTTATATGAATCTCTCTGAAGCCCTTGAAAGCCTGACAGAATGAAGAGTAAAAGCTAGATTAATCTGTGTGTGTGTGTGTGTGTGTGTGTGTGTGTGTGTGTGTGTGTGTGTGTGTGTGTGTGTGTTGGACTCACAACGTTGACCTGCAGTGGTTCTGATCCCGGTCTCAACAGCCTCCTCCTCCTGCAGCTACCAGAGCCTCCGGACCGCAGACGCACCGACGATGACAACTGACCTACGTCTGGGGGTCAAACAGATGATCAATTTCACAATCATAAACAATCTGCATATTAATCAAATTAATGGAACGTAAAACAAAAAAAAAGGGTACCTGACTGAGGAAGGAGCAGCGCCATGGCGGTGAGAGTGCTGTGGGGTAGCGGCAGGGAGCGGCACCGCAGGAGAGAAGCCCTTAGCGGGGGCTCTAACGGTGACACACCCGGGGGGCGAGACAGGGCCTAGAGGGTGCTGACTGGTTAGGGCATCTCCTATATTCCATAAGCGACTTTGATACACACTCAAGGTTGAATGGACACATTCCCCTGCCCTTCGTGCTACATTTATTTGCCCTTACTGCCTTGTCCCCCTTCTTTCTTTCTTTCTTTTTTTGCAGTGAATTGAAAGTATTTCACATCCAGGAAGTCTATTCTGGTGCATTGGTCGGTGTGCATGCCCTGCAGCAAACCATGAGAGACGATACATCATGCCAACCGGGGCGGTCTCGCAGGATGAAATGAAACGACTCTGAGTTAGGGCAATGAGAGGTAGAGCTTATGGGAGCGATGAGGCAGAAAATTGGCGACAGAAAGAGAGAGACTGAGAGTTGAGGGAGAGAGAAAGAGAAGTTAGGAAGGAAGAAAGAAAGAAAGAAAGAAAGAGAAAGAAATAATGGGTGAGAGAGAGAGAAAAAGAGGGGAGGTGAGCTGAGGGAAAAGCAGCATCCAGAAATACTGGCCTCTATAAATGGGGCGGAGCATGCATGCACTGTTGCAACTAACAGTGAGTGGTGAATAAATATTGGGTTAGTATTGGGCTGCCCTTCAAAGTCTGTAGTGTGTGTTTGATTCATGTTGGGCTTGCTATCGGTGAGTTGGTTGAAACAACTAGTGAAACTCTGCCCTCCAACTTTAATTTTTTGGACCTCAGGGGATGCTATATTTACGTTTACTGCACATGAATGCATTTACACTGTATAGTTGTGTAGTTAAATATTCAGCTTATTTGTCCATTTACATTCAGTGAAATCACGCGTGAGTGCCTTTGACATCTTACTCTGTGGTGCAGCTCCGTGGACTGCATCTCCCTAGTAACACTGGTCTCTATGACAGAGCGGGGCCGGGAGCGAGCAGCCATCCGTCTCTGCCCCGGAGACTGTTGCATGGTGGGAGCCGGCCCGCGTCTCCAGCGGCACGGCAGCGAGCCGACCTCGCCGTAGTGGCTGCAGAGATCTCGGTCCAGGCTGGGCCTCCGCAGGTCCAGTGCAGCTGAGGCCGGGCGAGGGCGAGGGCGAGGGCGAGGGCGCGGGGCCTTGTGAGGCACAGAGGTCTTCTCTGTGCTCCAGTCGGGCCCGGCTGGACACGGCTGTCTCACGCCGCAGCCTGTCTGGCTGGCAATCTGCTCACACAGCTGTGATTGGCACAGATACTCAGCAATTTGGCCCAGATAAAAGGTGCAACACTGCATTTCTTGTGCTGGGAATTGGGAGGAACGTCTCTACAGATGCAGTCAAATATACCTCAATTATATTTATTTATATCAAAAGATTCTACTAGCATGAGCTCATGTTCCTAATTGCTATGCATTAGCAGCTAGTGCCAAGAAAGCCCCTAAATGGCATTTAAACTTCAGAGAAGAAACAAAAAAAACAACAAACAGGTGGCTCTAATATGTAAACAGTCGCTGAGTCGGGAGGATTTTCCTGGTGCCATCCTTTCTCCTCAATCATCGTAGGGCTGTACATTAACACCTCTTCCCTGAGCACAGATTCCCACAAGCCTTTGCATAATAAAGCCCCTATGAAAGTGTGCTGAGTATTGAGATGTCACATCTCATTTTGTCATCAGGAGTTAGGGCAAACGTGTCTTGACTCGTTGGTGTGACTAGGAAGGGGGGATGACTAATGCCTCCACTGGAAAGAGATGGGAAGGGTGTCGTCATGCGGCGCCGACGTCACAGAGCTCTCGGGTTACCGCGGTCACATACGGACAGCTTTGTGGGAAATAGGGTTTTCCTCGCAGGCCACACAGGGCTGGCTGAGCAGGAAGGGACAAGCTAACATGGTGTTGTCCACCATTGTGACTGACTGTTTCCTACTCTCTCCAACAGATGGGGCAGAAGGACAACTGCAGAGCGGCGGGCCTCATTCGCTTCCTCACAGGCTGGTGTCTGCTATGTTTTTGTTTCTCCCTGACAGTTAATGAGCCACACCTAGGAGCTTCTATTGTGAGGAAATGAGTAACAGTTCTGGTGCTATTTACAGTCTAGTGAGTTGTTGATGATATTTAAGAAGCAAAAGAATGACCATGGTTAAAAAAAGGCTACATAAATGGTACTTTGAGCATTTATGCAGTAATTACGTGTTGCATGCTTTCGGCAATGTTAATGATGTGGAAAAAGCCTGCAATGGAATGTGGTTATGGCCTGAATTTGAGACACATTATACATGAAAATGCTGTTCAGCGACACAAATGACTGACTTCATGAACAAATGCATTTATTCAAAATCAGCGGCAGGTAATTTGCGCCGCTCCCTTTGTATTTAAAGTCACATACCTTGAATATTTCCTCTGTGGAGTCGGATGCGGGAACGCTATTGGTCGTGCTCTCTTTATCACCTTGTTGTGATTGGACACTCACTTCCTGTAGCTGGTGGGTGAACGGTGGAGCATCCCTGGAATCCTGCTCATTTCCTGTCTGCCCCTCTACCTTTTCCTCTTGACAGAGACGGCTTAATGGATCATTTTCAACCTCAGCTTCTTTTTTAGTCTCTGCGGTTGGACCTGACTTGGGGATGTGATTCTCTACTATGGCTGTGGACCTGTGGTTTGTGTCTCTGTCTACGTGTTTGTCTGTGCCCTCAGAACTCTGAAGGCCATTGACAGCCCGAGCTCCTGGGCATGCCCTAAAGGCTCTCAGGACCACCTTAGGGGATCGGCCGCCTGTCACAGGTGCTGGGGCTTCGCTGTCGAGGCTGCCTGAGTGTGAGGATTGAGCGGTCACCGGTGATGACGGCGTCGGCTGGGATTTCCGAAGTCCTTCGCTGTGGAGTGTCAGGGACACGCTGTGAATGCTGTCCACAGATGGCTGTGGGGCCCGTGGGGAGCCCACCGGTGTCATTTCTCCCTCTGGAGGAGAGAAGGAGTGCGTCGTTGTCCGCCATTTTCTGGCCGTCTCCGCCACGCTGTTGAAAAACTTGAACAGACCGCCAAAGTGCCCCTTGGGGTCAGAGTGTTTTGGGGGCGGCGGCTGGAAGTCTCTGACACTCTCAAAGTCAACAGAACCATAGTCTGAGTCCATGGTCTTGTCCAAAGAGGGAAGCTCAGAGTCAAAGCTCCTCTCTGAGTAGACAGGATTGGCTTTCCCCAAAAGGGAAATCCTCCTCAAGTAACTCCACACATCTTTTTGCTTCCTTCCCCGCCCGTGGTGGGTGCTCGGGCTCCCTTTAACGCTCGGCTCGTCGCAGACAGCGGCTGTTTTGTTGCAGTTGTTTGAGTTTCCGTGGCTTCTTTTAGTATAGCAAACTCTTTCTGACAGTTTACAACCATTCGGGGTCACGGCCTCTCCCACTGCAGCCGGCTGGTGGCCGTCTACAGGAGCCGTGAGGTCGATGTCTTCGAACGAGCAGTCGAATTCTGACGTGTGGCCCGCATAGGAGTGCCTCTTGCTACGGTGTCTAAGTGCGCTCCTGCCGGACTGCTGAGGAGTGCCTATGTCCCGGCAGAAAGATTCCTCATCCACCAAGGAGCTGCCGAACTTGGCCGTGGACAACTTCCCCGTCTTCCCTCGAAACACAGAGGGGGATTTAAGCTTCTTGAAGGAGCGAACCTTGTCAGCGAACGAGAGTTTGGGGATGGAGGCCTCCCCGGGCAGGATCATGGAGTGGGGTCTGCGCTCCAGCTCTGAACCGGCTCTCTTTCGGTTCAAGATCCTCCAGATGCCCCCCGTGGCACGGGGCCTCCGGTTGACCTCCTGTCTCTCCATGACATGGGTCTGAGAAGAGGCAGCCGGGGTCTCTCCCTGCTCCTCTCCAGGCCTGGGCCCAGGCGCCTGCATATAAACACTGCTGGTCTCATTCTCCACATCCAGAGAAACATTAAACACTCGGTTGACAAACCCATTAGGGTTGTTGCTCGCGGGGGCAGGGTTGTCTGTCTGCTCCATCCTCTCTCATTCTACAGTGTCAGCTCCCAGCTCCAGTGGACATCGTGTCTCTGGGCTCTCTCTCTCTCTCTCAAAACAACTGGAGGAACAAAAGATGTTCATGTTATTTATTCAAGAGTTCGACATTAAACAGACGACCTTATCATTTCACATCATGCTCAATCTGTCATATTCTGTCTCACAACGTATGCCATAAATATTAAATATGTTATATTAAATCATCTCAGTGTTTCACCTCCTACACGGGATGCCAAAACGTTCAAGAATAATAGATAGGTGTTGTGCTAGTGACACAACAAAACACAAGGAGAGCATTGGAGGTCTCGTGTTGTGATTGTACCGCCAGTACAAACACAGTCACAAACACCCCCCCGCCCCCATGTTTGCTTCATAACATCCAAAGTATTTATTTGAGACACAGTCCCCCATCCAACAGTGAAAACCAGGAGGCTGTGTTGTCATGGAAACCCTCACTACAGAGATGCCTGGTTATTTCAGGCCCCCGGAGCTCCGGCTGTGACGTCATCACGGCTCAGATAAGCCCCTTCTGAGGAGGAGGAGGAAGATGCTCAGCAAGTGCCACGCTACTACATGTTAATTACCCCGTTTCATAATCCCCTTTAATGTATGGCAGCAGCTCGTGTAATTGGGGCCTCGAGCACGCGTCTTTGTTGCGACACGAGATCATCGACAAAGATGTGTTTCGTTGTACGCCGGCCTTTTCGCAGAAAGTCACAATTTAATTAATGAATAGGCCGATAAGCTTTCTATGAGTGCTATTGAAAGGAAGAGACGTTACTCAATCATTACACAAATGTAAATACAATAAAAGACACATGCTGGAAAGTACTTTTAGGCATTTTAATCTGACATGTGACGTCACTTTACCGTAAATATCCGGGTATTCGGATAACTTTAATACGATGTTACCCGCTAGAAATCCCTGTGGTTAAATGGCACAGCGTTAGCAACACTGTCACCAAACGTACGGTAACGAACAGTAACTAACTGACTCGGTTTTCTTCTCAAGCTGCCGGTCCATAGCGGAGGTTAACGTGACAGGTTCACTTCATGTGTGGTTCCGCGTCTTAAAGTCGTCTTTTCCCTTCTTTTGCTTTAACTAGCTACACAATGGCGTCAGTCAAACTGCTGAATTCGGTTTCCTGAAATACAAAATGTCAAATAGTCTCGCGCTTTAGTTCACCGTTAACGTCAGTGAGCTGTTAGGAGGAAACATCCGCGTGCGTAAACTTATCAATAACTCCAGAAAGTTTTTTTTCTTCTTTTTCTCCAAGTGCTACCCGCGGAAAAACAACAACCCGAATGCCCGCTCAGCACTTCCACACCCAGCGGGTTAAAGCTGTTAACTTACCCCAGAGGAACGAGACGCTCCCTGCCCAGTTTAAATGGGCATCGTCGTCGCTTGTCCGTAAACGCACCACGCCGGCTCAACGCGTGCAGGGCTTAAGGTCCGTGAGTCCGGCTGGAGTTATGCTGCGGCTCCTCCTGAGCTGTCATGTGTTTGGTGTTTGCCTCTAAACTCCGACAGCTATCACCAAACTGAGAGAAACTCCCCGAGTTAGCGACGGACCGGTGAACTCTTGCCCCGTAAGCTCCTGCAGACGCCGACACTCTGATCTGTGATAAAGCGCTCTCACACACACACACACACACACACACACACACACACACACACACACACACACACACACACACACACACACACACACACACACACACACCCTCTCCACCCACACACACACACAGCTACACGCTGACACTGACACTTCAAAGTGTGTCTATTTGTTTGCAAGTTTAGGGCTAATCATTTGTTATTTTTATTAGCCATATAGTTTACATTATAATATATTATATTTACTCTGCTTTTAGTCCTATTTTATACCCCTAGTAAATCCAAAACTATTTCCCAGAGCCTTTATGGCATATGTTTTATGCATACTTAAGAGTCTTTTTTTCGATTTGATGAATTAATAAGGAAGCACTTATCATCTTTAAAGGACCATCGGTGAAAACAAGTGATTGACTGAACTCTGGTCTCACGAGCTGATCCTCCTTTGGGGATTTGCGTTGAATGTGAAAATCCTTCTATTGAAAAAGGGCACAATGGGGAGAGGGAGCTCAGCGTGGTGGTGGGGGGAACCGAAGGAATTCACGAAAAACTAAACAGCTCCAGAGCTCCATAGCCGTGGAAGAGGAGATGGTGGAAGAAGGGGGCCTAAATTTAAACATTTCCTCTTTGTCCTGTTTTGGGCCCATTGTCATCGCATGGCGTTCTCCCTTCTGCACAGGAAGGAGTGGATCTGACATCAACGCTCTCAGGCTGACAATGCCAGGAAGTCTGTCTGACTGTATGTAAATATCTCGATGTGTCCATGCTTCCCTTGCTCGCCCGAGGAGCCGCTCTCCTCTCCCTGGATACTTGAGGGTGTAGCAGAAGGAGTAGTAGTAAGAGTAGTAGGGGCGACATGGTGATTTACATGCTATACTTCCCCCGTAACTCATCCGCAACTGTCACTGTGAATCACAGCAACCTCATCTTCAAATGACCTCCCCTCTGGAGCAGCTTCCGTGGCACAAGGTTTCATTATGTAGAGCTAGCAGGCTCTTCTTTTTCCTGTTTCTATATGTATATATTTTTTTTTTCTCTTTCAGATTTCTTTGGGTTTTGCCATTTTCCATTTTCCTTTATACTGTCATTTACTGTCATTGTTTTGTGTTGCCTCTCTGTTTGTTGCCCTCCTTCACTTCCACTCCCTCCCTGCCTCCCCCCTTACTCACTCACTTCCTCAGGACCCCAAGCCGTCTTTCCTGTTGTCCCCTATAGCCCGTCGCAAAAGACATCCTGGCTCAAACCGCCCAAGTGTTTCAGCTCAGACTTGGCTTATGCCGACGTAAAAAAAAAGACTAATTAAACCGTAAACCAATTTTCTTCGGAAAATAAATCCACCCAAGCCGCATTTTTGTTTGAGTGACGGAAAGCATGCAAAGCAGAGAGCGAAAGAGAGAGTGATGAATGGAGGGAGACAGATCAGAGATTTATAGACTCCCTACCAGCCGGGCCCTTGTCTGAAATGATAGGTTTTGTTGACGCTCGGCGAGCTGTGCACATACGGCGAGTTTACTTTGTCGCATATTTACATCGAGTGTTGAACACTAAGAACAGAGCTCTTTGAAATGATGTCACCGGCCGCTCGTTTTCAGAACAATCGACCTCTTCCTCCTCTTCCTATGACGCGGTCCCCGCTGCTGGCTTTTGGTGGAGATTACTGGAGACAAACACTTGCTGAGTTTAGGCCCAGCTGTAATTATTTCACCAGTCTTTGTCAAAGCCGTGGAGTGAAAACAGGCTGCCGTGGAAAAGCCGCGCCAGACGGGGAGGGTGGAGGGTGGCAGAGAGGGCAGATGTGTTGTGATATCAAATGAAAGGCTTACTAAAAGCCTGGGAAGTGGATTCAGGAGGTGTAGCTCGCGTGAGAACAGCTGGGGGTTTTCAGTCACATTTTGTTTCCAGTGCAGGTGTTTGGGGACGCTGGGGCTGAAAAACGCCGCCTCACTGGATGATCCTAAATGAGGAGACGCTGATGCCGACGTGTAGATATTAGTTTGACACCTTATGCTCTGGTGATAAAGTGAGCTGGCTCACCGCCACACACAGCAACATCTCTGCCCACCTCTGGTATGCCCAGGTATCGTAGTTGCCTCCAGTGGAAGAAGAGAGTTTGAATTACACTGACATTCCTGACATTCCCTCTGCTCTGACCTGCATACTTCCCTGGTCTGGCTGCACATGGCACTATCCCTGCACACACACACACACACACACACACACACACACACACACACGGGCATTTGAGCCCCCCTTTCCCTTCACAGACACTTTGATCTTTATTGCAATCAGTTTGGGATAATCAATCAGTTCGGGGCGCTCGCACACACGAAGCGTCTCACATGGCACACACATGGAGGGCTGGAATGCTAACGTGTGTGTGAAGGGCCCGCGAAACGGCTTGGTCCTAGCAGCCGCCATCTGAGAGGGAGAGAGGGAGGTAGAGAGAGGGGAAGACTGAGAGGGACAGGACTGGGGGAGTGTGTGTGTGTGTGTGTGTGTGTGTGTGTGTGTGTGTGTGTGTGTGTGTGTGTCAGCTGGGGACTTTCGGACATTATCAGGATGAATCTGAAAACAGGAAGGCGGGTTCCATTAAACAAGACGAGCGGAAGATGACCGCAGCTCTACTTCCTGCTTTAGAGCAAGGGAGGAAACCGCAGATTTTTTAGGAATTTCAATCAGAATCAACACTCCGGAAGGACCGAATATGAGCATTCATGTGCTATTTGCTTCTTCTTTTTTGGGGGGGTCAAAACTATGAGGGTTTTTGGTGAAGCAGTTTTTTTTTTGCTGTCTTTTGAACAAATGCTGCCGTCAGAAGTGTGATCATCAGGCAGATGTGTATCATCCCAGTTCTGTTTCCGTGTGATTGTTTATCCGGCTCTACATCTCGCGGCTTCGGGCTGAGCTGGACTTGGCTGTGTTTGTGGGTCAGCATGCAGCGAGAGCAAAGCAGCTCCGGCATACAAAACACCATTTCCGCTCATCTTCCACTTCTACGGGAAAGCAATGTTTCTGATTGGGGGAAAAGAACCCATGGGACGGGACGGGGGGGCGATAGAGGGAGGGGGACGCAGGCAGCAGAGGAGGGATATTTCACTGGGAGGAAGAAGAGCACACGAAGCAATGCAGATCATCGTGTGTCTTCTCACCACAATGTGTCAGCATCGCAGAGCGGAGTAAAAAAAAAAAAAAGGTGAGATCTGAGGCGAGAGAGTAAACAACTAACAGTGTGATTGATAGTTAACTGGCATTCCTCTCGCTGACTCGTCAATAAAATGTTTCTTTTTTTTTATAGTTGTCTTTTTTTATCTCCTTGATGAATGTTGACCTCTGACCCCATTCTTGTCTCTGGTCAGCATCCTCTGGCCCGGTTTGGTTGTGGAAACAGCAGCCTGGGCGGTCCAGTTTTTAATATGCACATTATTAGGCCTATTAGTTATAGCTGCATATAATCCCTCCCTCCATCTTCCTCCATCTTCCTCCTGTCCTCTGCTGCATGTCCTCTGCAGCAGCTCCTTTACTACGTCCTAGTTAGAGGCAGAGAGCGAGAGATGCATGGCAAGCTTCCCAATCATTTTCCTGCACATCCTGTCTTATCGCCGAGAGAAGGAGCAAAACAGGGAGTGACGCAGACGTTTTGTGAAGTTTACATTTTCCGGCCAGCGCAACCAAATCTCATAACCCTGACATCATGAATAGTCTTTCTTCAAAAACATCCTCTGTAGTTATGTATATATAAAATGGTTAAACATGTCGACATTTTCTTTATTTTATTTTTTCTGCATGTCTGTGCTCCATTCATTTTGTGTCTCTATCGTTTTGGTTGGTTTAGTTTTTTTTCTTTCTTTCCATAGGTGTGTTATGTATGTGTGTTTCATGACATGAATAAAACCAAACCCCTCCCTTCCATCCCATCCCAACAACCCACCGCACGCCCCACACACACACACACACACACACACACACACACACACACACACACACACACACACACACACTTACATCCTCTCTGTCAGGGTGATGTAACTGCATGCAGAGGTTGTTAAATATCCAAAAGCAGAGGTACACTTGAGTGAAGAGAGACATCTAGAGGAACCGGCTGAAACTGTTTGTTTATTTTACTTAGGCTGTAAATGTTTTTTTTTCACATTTCAAATTAGACGCGTGTCTTTAAATACAAAATACACACATTCCCACAGTAGGAGTGGGCTGGAACATGCAGCCTCTCTACTATTAGTTAACGCTTCAATTTGAGTCGGCGAGTTCCTGCACCGATGTGCAGCGAAGGGCCTCCGCCACACGATGGCACTCTGGCTCTTTCACAGGACGGCACGCACACCTTTTTGCCAGTGGAGCTGTGGATTATGAGACAATCCTTTAATATTAAAAATCAGCTCTAGCGTACATTTGAGAATATTGTCTATTTCAGGGAGTAATACCACACAGGCAAATCCAGGTTTCAGGGGACTCTGACTGATAGAGTGAAACCGGAGGAGTTGATCTAAAATGATGAAATGAAATTGACCGGATTTGCTATGAGGATTTGAATTAACTACCAGAGCTCTGGAAGTGTATAGCCGCTCTCATTGAATTAGCGGTTGCTGTTAGATTGGCTCAATAAGAAACTGCTACCAAACCTGATAAAGAGCCGTGATTGGGTGCTGCACTGGTCTGAATTGAGGCAGTATTAATGACAGAGGCACCCTGAGGCTTCAGGCTCCTCTCTCTGTAATGAAGGTGTAGTTACACGTGCGGTAACTCCATTGGAATTCAGCCTTTAGCCGCATGTCAATCAATGGACCATGGTCATACTGCTGGAGCTGTGACCGCAGATACACTTTTTGAGGAAAATGTGCCTCAGGCTAAAAAGTAATTTGGTGTGAAAGTAAAGAATTAGACCTTGGAGATGTGGCTAGCATTAAAGTTAGATGTGATTAAAGCTACAGGCATCGATTGGATCTCTGTTACAAGGTACCAGGCCGCGGGATGTTCTGCAGAAAAGCGGAATCACTCTGTATTCAATTTCATGATTTTTCACTGTAACACCGTGAGATGATTTCATTTGCTTTACACATTTGGAAAGAGGCTCAGTCAAGCAAAGAAGAAGAAGGAGGAGGAGGAGGAGGAGAAGAAGGAGGAGAAGAAGGTACGATGCCGGCCAATTCCATAGAATCCAACGCTGCCCAATAGCTACGAGTTGTGGCTCGGTTTAAACATAAAGGCTCCAAGTTAGGTGAAACTTTTCTCATTTATCATTCGGCGAAGCACATCATCCTCGCTTAAAGACCGTCAGAGGCGGGATAAGAGGCTGGTGATGTGGGAGAGCCACGTCTGTCCCACCTCTCACTTGCAATCAGTCAAGACGGGGTGAAATCAGACGAGGCGGCGTGCATCCGTGTGTCTCCATATGTGTTTATCCAATTTACCTGGGCGCACATTCATTTATTCACGCGTATTTATTGAGAGTGTGGCGCATGTGAAGGAAAAGAGGTATTCTGGTTATTAGGGAGGAAACTGTTGAAGAGGTGAGAGCCCAGCACTCCAAGCTGAAGCCACTTTCGCTTTCATGTTAGCAGCTGTCCAAGCCCAAAATGGCCAATTACCATCATTTCTCTGCTGGTGGTGGTAATGTTAGTGAGATAGTCAGAGAGAGAGAGAGAGAGAGAGAGAGAGAGAGAGAGAGAGAGAGAGAGAGAGAGAGAGAGGAGTAATGCTGAGGAAACCAAAAGCAGATGAGGCAGAGGCAGCAGAGATAAGCCAGAAAATATAACCATATTTCCACAGCATGGAAATCAGACAACATCCACCATGACAGAAGGTGAATCCATCTGCAAAGGAAATGGATTCAATTAGACGGGTCCTTCTGGTGTGGGAATATACACAGAGATTGTTTTTATGGAAATAACAATTGTAATTGCAATGTCCCTGGCTCTTTTCACATTGATTATGCGGCGTAAATAAGCAGAGAGACAATGTATACAGCACACGCCTATAAATGTATATGCACAAAGGAAGTAAGAAAGATGGATAACAAAAAAAAAGGAAGGAAGGAAGGAAGGAAGATGAAACGACCGTGTGGTATCTCTCCATATTTAAGTCTCTAAGCATGCATGTGTTATTATTATTATTATTAGTATTATGAAGATGGAGTTTTCCCCAGAGTCTCCTCCACTGATCGGTGTCTCAGTCTGATCTTTGCCAGCAGCTAAATGCTGTTAGAGCTTGAAAGATAGCACACATTGTTTCTTATGGGGAACACATGATATTCACTTAGAAACAGCGAGATGTTTTCAAGCCAATCAAAGTCTGCTACCACGAGTAAAGGTAAACATCAGTGGATTATTTTCAACTCTTTGGAATTTTTTGTTTCACTTATATAATACCTAGGAACACGTTGCTGTACAAGGGGACAAGGTGAACAGTGCAGGGTTGACAAACACAAGCGGCTTCGCTTTTAACCATGTGGCAAGGTCCAAGTGAAAGAGATGACATTTCTCAGTCGGGTTAGATGAAAGATTGCCTCGCGTCTTTTCATCAGGATTGATAATGCAGCGCGCAGTATTACATGCGGGGGACTGCGGTTGCTACTGAAAAGGAATAAAGAGTCTGTTTTCTGACCTTTCATTCGACCGGCTGGACCTCACCAACGGATTGACATCAATATCAGACAGTCTGGTCTGACAGGGAGACCGAAAAAAAGAAAAGAAAGAGAAGCACGCCATTTTTGTTGACAGAGTACGATCGGAGAGTGAAAGTGAACGTGGCAGAGGGGTTTACAAACACCTGTATGGGAAGAGTGATGGGGCTGAGGCTGAGGCTAGAGGGAAGAGGCATTGCAGGCCCGAATTAAACTATTCCAAAAAAAAGTAACCGGATGAAATGTAGTTTTTTTAATTTCTGTTCTTTCTTTTGTGATTTCAAAGAGCCGGAGTTGAAAAAGAGGCTGATCGGCCTCCACGGTCCTTCATCAAGCTGAGCCCCAGTAAATTCACATCTAAGGACCTTTCATGATATAAGTAATCAAGCGCTCCTCACGCTGAGTTTATTTTCATTTGATTAATTCTAATGCGGCTTTGCCCAGTCTGGGAGGATAACAATGTTGGTTGCATGTCTCACTGCCTCCATCTGTCCTACTAGAACATGTCTGGGAACACAACATCGCCACAACACCAGAACGGTTAATCTGCCTTATTTACTTCTCCCAATATGGCTGCTTTGTCACACAAATCGTTTGTCCTCCAGGATAAATATTTTCCCAGCGTCGGTGCACACTAAATGTTGATTTACTCTCAGCCTGTTAAACTGGCCAATCTGCATATGGCGTGTTTGTGTTTTGTCAGGATGCATCCACTGTGACAATATATACTACAATTATCATCTAAGTGTGACAGCGGAGCTGGAATCCATTCATTGGTCTGCAGAGACCCGGGTGTGTGGACCCAGTTGTCATACTGTGTATTGAAGATGTCTAGTCTGACAAAGGGCTGATTTAGTAGGAGAACAATTTAATGCTGTCTGATGTCACTGTAATGAACGGGATCTTGACTAATTTGTCTCTTCTTAAAGAGAGAGAAATAAGCGGGGAGTCAGAGGGAGAGAGGATGAAAAAGACATGAAGATCTGATTCGTCGGATAGCTATTTATGTTGCTGAAAGGAAGAGAATTTGGAGCAGGCCATTTAACTTAATGCTCTCTCTTCTTTGCTAACGGTCTGAAGATAATTAGTATTACTAATCAAAACACTTGTGTCTCTTCTCCCCTGGTGTGTCAACTTCCCCCAGGGCCATTGTAAACTGTCTTTTGCGATGAAGGGCACTCAATTCTTCCCTTTATGTTTCCATTGGATGTACGCGAGAGCAATCTAATGCTTTCTCCATCTGCACTGTTTTCTGGCGCTGTCGTAATGTCACCAGATCATTGTATTTGCATGAGTCACCGAACATCACATAAAAAAAAACACATACGAACCACCAACTTTTCCTGGTTTGGATCCAAATACATCAACCAATGTTAAACGGATGGATGCAAATTGGACAGAATTAAGTAGCAAGCATTAGCAGGACAACCAAGCATTATAGCAAGTAATTAGTCGTCATTGGCTCAATAACTCATTGCTGAGACAAAATTAGTCTCTTATCTCTGGAGTTGGTTGTGATCTAAATCAGTTGCCAGGTTCAAAAAAGTGTTTTTGCTTTTGTGTATTTCCTATAGTTTTTCATTAACGGATTAATTATTTAGTCTTAAATGTCAGGATATTGTGGGAAATGGTGACGTCTAGAAAATGGCTTGTCTTGTCAAAGATTTTCAATTTATAAAGATATAAAGCAGATAATAGCAACAAATCCTCAGATGTAAGTGAATCCAGAGAATGTTTGTCATTTTTCCTTCATAAATGAATTAAATGGTAATATATATTATCAAGTTGAGGGTTACTCATTTCCCATCAATTGACTATTGACAAAGCGATTGATCGTTCCAGTTCTGTTCATGAATGGGGTTTCAATTGTCGGTTTGGGCCTCAGGAAGTCCTCTAATTGCTTTTTTTTTTACGTCTAATTTATTGGAAAAAAAAGCAATTAGACTCCACAGCCGTGTTAAAGGCTCTGTATGGCTGTGCTTTGACCAGAATGCTAATACCAGCATGCTAACAAGACAACTTTGACAATGCTAGCATGCAGATTTTTAACAGGTTTGATGTTCACCATGGTCACCAGCTTAGTTTAGTGTGATAGCGATTGCTAATTTATATATATATATATAAATATATATAATAATAATAATATTATAACTATCTGTAGCAAATGTTTCAACAATCCAGCTGATAGTTGTTGAGAAAAAGTCAGGGGTCAGGGGTCAATACAATCAAAAGAAAGTCCATCCAATAGATTTTGAGATATTTCAGTCCGGAGCAAAGTTATGGATCAACTGGCCACCGTCATCGCCATCCCTAGAGACATGCCGCGAGCACGGCTGACAGTGAATCTGGGAAATACCCCGGACAGGCCATGCATCTTTCATGGCACTAACCACAAATTTGATGCCCATACATATTACATAAGTAAAAACTTGCTGACTTTTCTTTGGCATGAAGCCGACAATAAAACTGAAGTTCAAACCGGGTATTCCTGCTGTATAAGGGAGACATTGATAACCACAAAGACAATGATAACAAATAAATTCACTTATAAAATAGTATAAAGACAGAGTATGGCATTAGAACAGGTGTGTTAAGGCCAAATATGATTCAGAGATTTACCAAGTGAAAGAAGCAAAGGGTGCTAACTGGTTTCTCCTCTCTTTCGTTTCTCTCTAGTTGACACTTTACTCTGGATAGTGATATTGGCAGAGAGGAAGGGAAGGGTTGTGTGACTTTATCTCAATAAATTACAGCCTGTCATGGATTATAGATTAATTAGTTTGTCCTTACCTGAGAGCAACGAGTGGAATATAGTGGTGAAAATACCAATTTTACACATCTCTGATTAAACAGTATCAAATTACTTTTTAGAAATATGAGCCAGGAGGAAATTGTGGAATTTGACTTTTATTTTCACACTGGGGGAGTCTGTAATAGGGTTGGAGGAGGGCTTCTGGTCTACTGGGCGCCGCATCAGGAAGTTAAAGCTGCAAAGGCGGTACGGTGTAATGTGAATTAATAATGACTTAATTAAACCAGATATTAAGAGAAAGATACTCCTCCTGCCTGGGAACATATCTCCCTGGGCGCTCCTGGATGCATATGAGAAAAGGCTTATATATACAAGATATCCTGCACCACCAGAATACATCATAAAACGTGGCCTATAGCACCTGAATGGCTTTAGCTGCACTAACAGCATAGGAGTTGAGCAAAGTTCACAAGGTTCCTTTCATTGTGCAGTCTGTTGTAAGGCATTGTGGTTGATATTCACAGATCAACGCCTTCACAGGTAGAGACGCCCTTGTAACGTCATTATGGTGGGTGTTATGTTACTAAACGTTGAATTGCCGTAACACAAAGAAAAACATTCATCCAACTCTCATCAAGAACGTCTACTTCAACATCACAATCCACAGAATAGAATACTGCAGGAGGAAAGTCCTTAAATCCTAAAATAAAGCAGAATTTATGTGTGGTTTTTTTTGGGATGGATTTTTGGTTTGATGCCTGAAATGTGGTCGGTGGTTAACACAAGCTGGACGTTAACATTTTGTCCTACGATGTAAAATATGTAGATGCCCTCTGTTGAGTTTTGAAGCTTTTGCATGTCTTTAAAAAGTTGGTCGCCAACAGGTGGTTGAATGGGAGACACGACGTCATCGTTGTGTATATTCACGCTCATGCACACGTGGTGTAGTTCGTTGAAAAGCCTGACGTTAAAACCTTAAAAGTGGTGTTTATTTGTGAAGATTATCCTGCTGAACAAAACATGTAAGATATTGTTTGTATTCGATAAAACTAATTCCAGCGGAAACATCCCATTGGCTCTTTGCCGAGGGAACCAACTAACTTCTGGGATTGGCCTTCAAAAAATACGTCCTCCCTGCAGCCGCCCATTCATTAATTTTTAGAACGTAACATTCAGTCACAGAGATTTGACTCCGACACACAATCAGACAACATTAACACAATGTACATATTGTACATAATGTGCGATAGCATCCTGGGTGTTTGCGTTGTGCGATTTTCATTGCAGTGCTCAGTAATCTTATACAAACAGTCGAGGTTCACAAGATTTTAGAGTCTCATTAAAGTTATCCATCTAGTTCATAATGGGATTTCTATATAATTCTTAGAGATTCAAAACCATGAAAACAAAGGTTTCAAAACCAAATGTAGAAGTCAATGAAATGAAGTATTCATGAGTTAATAGGCAACAGTCACCACAACAACAGCAACACCCAGAACAATAAAAATCACAGGCTTTATTTCCAGCAGCCGGCATCCATTTTCATCAAACAAGCGCGGATAAAACTATTAAACGCACCTTACCAGGCATGCAGAGAAACACATTTTGCTTCTAGCTGTTACAAAAATGTCAAAGACCAAGACATTTTTCTTTGCCGTTACTGGTGAATGTGAAACACCGCTGCATTGTCTGCGGAATGAATAAGCAGGTACTTGTTCCTAACATGCCCCCCTCTAAATTATGTTTTTTATTTTCTATTTTTGTACTTATTTCATGTGGATGACATTTCTGTGGTCAGCAGCGGTCAGGCGGCGTAGACACATCAGCCCAAGCAACAGTAGTTTTATTCCCTTTGTGGTAATTTCGCCTAAAATTGGAGACGTGTCAATGTTGTGTTTATTCCAAGAGTAGGCATTGACACGTTTCCAAAGAATTAATTTACCTCGCTCGGAAAACATTATTATTCATGAGTCACCTTTTGCTGCAAAATCACTGATCATCCAAAAAGCTGTTGAGGGCTTAGGCTGGATCAAAACAGAACACGACAGTGAGGGTGGCTGCGACTAACAATCCCGGGAGAGAAAGCAACCTTGATGGGTTTTCAGACACTGCTGCTGTCTGACAGGGTTGTTTGGCCTCTCCCTAGTAACCTTGTTCATGAATCTTCTCTCTCGAAACAAAAAAACGCAAATCAAACTAGCCTCGGTGCCCCTTGTGCTTGATGATGGAAAGTGATATCTAAATAAAATGTGAGACCCGAGTGTGCTTGTTTTTGTGAGCTGTTTATTGCCACATACGAGCACAGCGAGTGGCAACTGAAGAGGCAGCATGTGTGTATCTCAAATGCAAAAACAAACATACACACACACACACACCAAAAAAGCGTTTGCTAATTTGAAATCTCATGCATATTCAGATGTAAAGGTAGGGCAGCCTCGCTCTTGAAGATGCTTCAGAATGTTCCAGCCCGACTCGTCTGTCACACACTTTGCGCTGCAAGCAAAAATCCCTCTGGGAGACGGTTCATACGTTTTGCAAAAGACCGCTTTCAACATGTGCTTTTTGGAAAGCGATCAGCCCCGCAGCCAACTCAGCTGTGATATGTTGGAACTCGTGTATAGTAAGAAAATGGTCTTAAGTGCGAAACATGTCATTATTTCTCATTTAGCTCCAGTCTTCCAAGCTCATCAGTGAAGTCCTACCACGGAGGATGC
This sequence comes from Taurulus bubalis, assembly GCF_910589615.1. Classification (NCBI taxonomy): domain Eukaryota; kingdom Metazoa; phylum Chordata; class Actinopteri; order Perciformes; family Cottidae; genus Taurulus; species Taurulus bubalis. The sequence goes on from NC_136601.1 coordinate 19,903,187, forward strand.
CTCCTGCAGCTGCTGTGATGATGTGCAATATGCACTCATTCTGTGTGTAAAACGCGTAATTCCGCTACATGTGTGTTTGCGTGCTTTCATTCGTATGTGCACGTGTGTGTGGGTGTGTGTGTGTGTGTCCCCGCGAGACAGGATTAAACGCAGATAGAGTTTTCCGAGTAGAACCGATCTCTCGGAGAGAAGGGGGTCTCTGGGCTCTTAGCGCTGAGCCCGGCTTCTCCTCCTCTGCCGTTCCCCTCCCTCTCCTCTCAGCACCACGCTTAAATACTGTGGGGCCCTGGGATGAAGCCTGGATACAACGCTGTGGTTTCAGGGCTTGTGATTCCCATTTGAAATCAGCCCTGATTCTTCTTTTTCCAAAAAAAAAGAAAAAGAGTGAGAGATCTGCAAAGCGGACGGTTGGATTGATGTGCCTCCCTCTGCTCCCGCTCACAAGGTTGTCAGACTGCAAAAACAGCAAAAAAAAGACTGAAGTTTTCTTGGTGCACAGCTGTCTCTGATGAGCATGTGAAGGGTGAACAGAGGGAGAGCAGAGAATGCCACTGTCATGTTCGAGGCCAGAAAACAACATTGAGTGCCCGCCTTTTTTCTTTCTTCTTTCCACCAGCCAACGTCCGTGGGAGAGAGAAGGGAACAGTTTGTTTTTTTGGTGTTTTTTTGCCTTCGCGCGCACAGCAAAATTGCAGAGACAAGCAGACATTACCTTGCAAAGTCAAGACCCAACATTTGCGATGGTGTGTATTGACATATTGATTTTCCTTGGCAGCTATTGGCAGACGGAGTAAGGAGGATGGGGCCATGTGTGCGGGTCCACGGGAGCTCGGTGAGATCCAGGCAGCATTATGCACACCAAGAGAATGAGGCTTAGCATATATTGAGTGTTTATGCTGCAGAATAGAAAGTGTGGAGCACCTTTGCTTAAACTCACTGAATGTTAAATTGGGCTTAACTAAAAATCCCTCTTACACAAACAGAAAGTGATCCAGGGCTTTTTTTTCTCGCATAAAATATTTGTATTATTTTTATGTGGGCATGTTTGCACAAAAAAAAAATACGTTCTCTCTTTTTTTTCTTCATATTGACGGGTGTCTCTGATCTACATGAAAAACCCCACAGCTAAATGTGTATGTGGAAGAGATGAAGAAAGATGAAGGATAATGTGTTGGAAGAGGTGATCTGGAGGAGAGTGAAGGATATCCATTGTTTGTCTTCTTAAGGGCAGGGCACACATGGGGGACAGAGCTGGAGTGTATGTGGATTACAGTGGAGCTCTGTCCTGAATATATAACCGGCCCAAGGTCTGCTCTCCTCTCTTCCAGCACAATGGCCATTATAGCAGCTGAGAGACTGTGAAATATTAACGTCCTGAAAGAATTCTTACCGCACACCTCTTTGATGTGAACAGATAACGAGAATAACATATGGCAGGTGTACGCAGCTCGCGCAGTCCACTCACGTTTCCCGCCTGATGTAAAATGGGTCAAAAGTGGGAATCATGGTTCGGGGGCTGCATTTTTTATAGGTTGTTTATGAGCGAGGGGATGGGGGACAGAGCATAGCATGTCAGAATATATTTCGATAGAAGATATAAAACGCTCAAACATGTAAATGTGTAGAATAAGGGACAACGATAACCTGGATGAAAGCAAAATAAGGTATTCTTCTTCATGTTCATTCAAAAAATACAATAAAGTTCCCTTAAGAGGAGCTGGAGCGGCGTTTCGCTCGACTACATTTGATACGAGTGAAATATCAAACAGACTTAATGATCAAACGGCACCAAATATTAAATGCGCCGAGCTATCATTCATGTAGCTACAGTACAATGCTCCCTGAGCTATAAGGTTAGTATTGTTATGCTTAGTAACATGTCTTCGCTTTTTGCAATTCATACAGTCTCTTTGTTGCAACATATACAGCCTTCCTGAGCACCTGAAGTATTTCCGTGCCGTGCATTTTCAGCCGCTCGCTTCTTCGTGTTTTCCTGACAATTAAGAGCTTAACTCAGTAAATCATTGCTTTGGCTGTGTGGAGCACGCAGTGTGTGTGCAAGGAACACGGACAATTATGTCAAATTGTTTCAATTCTTTTCTTCGGCAGAATGGCCGACGTCGAACTGCTCAAATGCAATAGTATCTTTGTATAACTGGGGTCAACGCGCGTGTGTTTCCACTGCCCACGTTCCCCCGCTGACCTGATGCTGATAACAGTCCTCTGCAAATGATTGTGTTCGATTCACAGCGTGTAGCTCGATGACGCAGATACAAGGTGCCTGTGGATTGGTGTACATGTGTATCCAATACAAACAAAGGTTTAAGGGAGATTACAAATTAGACAAGACTCTTTTTTTTTTTAGCACCATCAAATACAAAACAAATTGTGCATTTAAAAAATACTTTTAAAGCAACAGTTTATCATTTGGGGAAGTTTACTAACGTGCTCTCTTGCTGAGACTTAGATAGAGAGGATTGGTTCCACTGTCATGTCACTCCTGTAGATATGAAACTACTGCCAGCTAGCTTAGCTTAGCATAAAGAAGGGAAACAGGGCCCCAACTTCTCGGTTCCTGGGGCACACACACACACACACAAACTAAACACACCTACTAGCACATTCAAAGCTCTTTAATAAACACATCTCATCTGGTTAGACAGATCCTGTTTCCAGTCTTTATGCTAAGCTAAGCCAGCTGTAGCTTCATATTTACTATAAAGATATAAAGAAAGTGGTATTGAATAAGTGTATTTTTTCCAAAATGTCGAAGTATATACTTTAAAGGCTGTTTTTTACACTCCAGATCTACAGTGGGAAGAGCATAGTTGCCTTCCTCCTGCTCTACCAGCTCCATTTCAACCCTCCTCTCTACCTCTGTCCCTGTCACAGGAAGACGACATTTATTCACCCGAAGCGTTCGTGCGTTCCCGTTCCTCTCATCTCGGCGCCTCACACATCCCCTCCTTGAAACAGGCGTGCAAGTATCGGGATGCACACAGTGACACACGCTGAGAAGCTCACACTAACACATGCTCGTGTAACACATTGCAGTTACAGTACGTTTCAGCTGATGCTCGAGGGCTGATGGTAAGACACAGCTTACCCCCAACTGAGCAGGCATGACTGAACTTGAGTTTTACAACCAGACTTATTGATTTACTCATTATCTTCTTCACAGGCGATCCCCCTTTAGGGGAACAAAGGCCATCGCTCTATTCTACTCTATTCCATTCTGCTCTACTTTGTCCTGTACGGGTAAAGCACCAAGGGGTCATTTCAGTGCCTTACACTGACTTAACTGTGACGCTATTCCATTCAGTGTTTTAGAGTTTCATTGTTGACTGAAGCTGAAGTCCCTTTCAAAAGGCACTGCAACCCTGACCTCATCTAGACATGACCCGGGCGAGCTGAATGTGAGATGGCAAATGTTTGAATCATTTGGACTGGACATTAAACGGACTATATCTCTGCCAGCTCCCTGGTACAAAGTCTGGGTATCCGATTGAGCCGATGTGTGGATGGAGCTGCTCCTCGTCCGGTAAGTTCACGATTGCGAGCGAGTGGTCGTGTTCACCGGAGGACTACAAAGATACCCGGATGAAGAAAAAGGCTCATTCGCTCAAAGACGGCGGCCAAAATTGGAGACACAAGAAAGCAAGACTACTGTCGGTGATGGTTGACGTCAAAATCGTCCCACAAATTCAAGGAGCAACTCAAGAGACGCTAGGAGCAAATTAAGAGGCAGCTCCTGCGCCCTGAACGCTACCCAGGCTCCGCCCCTTGCCTTGATCAAATTCTCACCAATGTTCGGACCCGATTGTCCTGAGTTTATATGAGAGGTACATTTAGTAGCTTTTTGTAGCTTTCATCCATATCACATGACCTTTACCACAATATGATTCTTGTATTCAATTTTATTCTAGTCAAAGTTTTTAAAGTGAATTATTGGGAATAATGGCAGAGAATCTAAGTACAAGGTCTATTTAGTCGGTGTTCTGGAGCTTTAGATTGCATCGCATGCTCTTTATCAGCAGATGAGGTTTGCCCATTTGCCCCCGCCCTCCCATGGAATTATTACATTGTTTTTTTTCCTGAGCACTTTAATGGCTTCTGGTCCACGTTGGCTCAAAATACGAGGTTCTAGGTCCAATCTCGACCTTCGTTACGGCTGCTGAGTAAACAATCTCACCATCACATGGTCGCCATCTAGATCCTAATCACGGAATTATCCAGAGCAGCAACGGCAAATGACCTTGTGGTGAGATCTATTATATTCTATTCTACTCTATTTGGATCTAATTTACAATTTCTTAAGAGCAAAACCTCTGAATGTCTTTCCACCAAATGATGTGGATGCTGATGCTTACATTGACGGATTCAGCTTGAGCATCATTGTACGATTCCTTTGTTTGTGCTGATGGTTTTAGAGTAACAGTCAGCACAAATCACATCAGGAAGGAACTGTGTCATTGTGCAATAATTGGAATTATGCAAATAGTTGCGAGGCAGCACTTTGTAATAACCACACTTATTCATACATTTTGCTTTTTTGTTATTATTATTAGTTCACTGTCAGGCACGGACTTGCTTTTTATCATTTGCGTGGTATTCATTATTTTTCTGTCACCACCTTATGCTGCTTTCATTGTGTCGACTTGTAAACAGAAGGACATGAAAAAGCAAGTGCATCCTATTGAACAATGAGCAGGGAAACAAAGTTAACAGTCAAAGAAGCTTTTCATGCATAAGTGTTGATTTCTCTGGGGAGGATCAGCAGGCACTTTTTCTCTCCCTCCCTATTCGATCCACTTCTGCGCCGCTGTAAAGTTGGGCTCTGAAGAGACGGAAGAGAAATCCATACGTGTCTCTGTCTGGCCATTGATATTCTCCTTACTCCCTTCTTTTTCTCCGCACCTCCATCACCCCATCTCTGCCTTGTTCTTGCTCTCTCAGTTGGTCCGTAGTGGCCAATCCATCCTCACGCCCTCCACTGGCCAGGTCAGGACATCTAATATCCCATGGATTCACACTTTCTCTCCCTCCCCAGCCGCCTGCACTCGAAGCAACAGCCCCCGCCAAACCACCCACTCCTCCGCTCCGTCTTTCCTCTCCTCCAACCGCACATCAATTTCACAATCCTCTCCTTCTCCCTTTTCACCTTGTCCACCCTCTCTCTCTCTCTCTCTCTCTCTCTCTCTCTCTCTCTCTCTCTCTCTCTCTCTCTCTCTCTCTCCGTTGTGAGATGCTTGGCTTATAATTCTTCTTGTGCCCTTTCGCACAGTACCATTCCCCCCTCTAAACGCTTGAAGAATACTCACCTACAGGCGGAGGATCGCATAATAGTCCTTCCGCCCACTTCCACTCTTGACCTCCGCTTAGTCTGAATAATTAGAAGAGGTTTATTTTTCCATCGTTTTGCTGTAAGACATGAAGCTTTTGCTTCATAAACAGGTTTTTAAAACCCTTTTTCTTCTTTCTTTCTTTTTTGATAGATAGATAGACACAGTGGTAGATGGACAGCCTTGAGCACTTTATAACCAGAGATATGTGGTTGCTTTTTGTTGTTGTTGTTGCAATTAATAGGGTAATAGATTAGAATTGGAAATTTAGTAATACACAAGTATACTTATTCCAGCATTGCTCTGATATTTTGATAACTTATAAGTCACCAAAAGAGAAACAGCGCAACTTCTACTTAATATTGCCATATCCATGTGTTGGACCTTTTTAGTTGGCTTTGCAAACATTAGCCACTGGCAGGCTTATCGATCCGGTTTCCTTTGGAGTTGAATGCCTCAATTTCGCATCTTTACTGTGAGGAAGAGCTTCGGCTTCATTCACAGTAAATCCAACGTTGCGGCAATTAACGCAGAGTTTGGTCCCACGTGTGTGTGAGTGTGACTCAAATGGCCCATTTGAATGACTCCCATTTGATTTAATCCGCCGGTGACGTGCCGATGCAGGAGAACATTCCTGCCAACTGCAATAAGACTTTATAATAAATCACCTCTGGCCAGATCCTCCCTCAATTGAATCATCAATAACCCTTGCACCGCTTTCACTGTACATACTTCTAATTCACTGTATATACTTGCATTTTCTTTATTTCATTTTCTTAAATTAATATGTTCTGCTCTGCTATTTCTCTGTATTCTATATCTTTTCAATTCAATTCAGTTTATTTTATATAGCCCAACATTACAGATACAAGTTTGCCTCGGAGGGCTTTACAATCTGTACACATAACATCCCTGTCCTGGGACCTCACATCGGATCAGGAAAAACTCCCCCAAATAAAGATAGCAAAAACCCTTTCACAGGGAAAAAAGGGAAGAAACCTGAGGGAGAACAACAGAGGAGGATCCCTCTCCCCGGATGGACAATGACAATAGATGTCATGTGACCAGAATGAATAACGTAGTTACAGCACATTCAATGAATATGACCACGATCCATGAAGCAGAAGGAGGTATTTCCCATACTTCATTTTTTGTTGTTTACTATGTAGCTTGCTTGCTGCTGAATAAAGTATATATATATATCTATTTATCAATAGTTCTGTTTCTCTGAAAGTTCATGTTGCGCTTCAGCTTGTTTTCTTTTTCGGTGTCCCCTGCGGTCCACACAGCCCCAGCGCACTACCCACATCCAAATGAATGCACAGTTTTTCTCCGCGACGCATGATTTGGTGTGATTGCAGCCTTAGTGTGCTGCATGCAGTCAGTGGGCCAACATTAAGCCAGCTGTTCACGGTCGGTAAGCACCTCCAAATAGCCGGCTGACTGCTTGGTGAACCCCAATGTCTCATTTTCTACGTGTTTATTACCGATGTGACCTGTGGTATACATAAATAGATGGGCGGATGGATGGATGGATGGATAAGTAGATAGATCAAAGAAGAAACATTCAGAAGAATTTGTATGTGACAAGCAGTTTGGCTGCAATGGGAGTCAGCAGTGCAACGATACATCCGCTCGGGGAGAATGTGCACCGTGTCATCACACACACACCATATTGGCTTTCAAACCAGATTCATTATGGGCGATGCAAACAGCATGTCTTTGAGCAGAGACGCCGACGCTGGATTGTGTTAAAAGCAGTCGGAAAAATCAAAACAAACCCTGACGAAGCTATCTGCATTTTCTGCATTTACACGTTTGAAGAGTAAAAAAAAAAAGAATAGCATCCTCAACATTAATTTTGGCCTTGTAAGCAAATTGCAGCGGGTCCACATGTTTCCCTGCCAACAACTCTAAAACGCTCGGAGACAATCCTCTCGAAAGTTTTCCATTCCGTGTGAAGTGAAAGGGAAGTTTGGAGATGATTGTTTTTCTTTGAGAGGATGTCAGATGCAAACAAATAATACTCTTCTGTGACAGCATCTGGCGTTTGGCTCTCCTATCATTGCTTTTTACCTGAGCCACCCCTTGTGGTCATGCTAACCTCATTCTGTCACAGCAACACTCCGGCCAGAGCGGCGGAGGCAAGGTGATAAAAACCGAAATTATAATGTGCAATTTAATGTATACATAAACTCACACCTGGACTGGCTGGTGGTGCTACTGTAACTGGAAGACTGTTACTATGGGGATGGGCTGGAAGCATTGTTTTAATGCAGGCAGCCGCCTCGTCTTGGCTCGATGTGGAGAGGAAATTAGACGGTTACACACTGCCACACACAATCTTGGGCCATTTCCAGGGAAAGAATTAGGAAATTAGACACAAAAAAAAAACAGCGATTACACACGTCAGACCCGACTTGGACAGCACACCTCTTGTGTTTCTTGGCTTTTTAGAGTTTAGAGATTCAAATTAGGCTTTTTACATGTAATTAGCCGTCGTGAAAGGTAAAACAGTCAAACGTAGATAGAACCTTTTGAGAAAAGGGGTCAAATGAACCCAGAGGTCATATATTAAAACGCTGCTCGACATTACTCAGGCGCTTTTTCATTTTAAAAGCACCGTGAAAACTTCACTCGCCCCCCCCCCTCCAAAAAAAGAAAAGAATTAAAAGTGGGGTGCATCTCTTAATTACTGACATAGAGCCAATTTGCGTCGAGCGTGTCTCTCAGCAGATAATGATAATCATTATAATAGCTTGAAGCGTTTGTTTCATGCAGCAAAAGCAATAATGTTCACTCAGATCTTCCATAATAAAGGCTCAGCACTTGGCTTCCTCCAAGCTGTTATACAGTGGCTGGACGTGAATAATCATTAGCGAAATTGGAATGCAGGGGTAAATACGTGGCGGTGTCTGTCCTCTCCTCTGTACTGCCTGTCTCTTTTTGTCGGTCCCTGGGTGCAGCGCCAGAGACTGATCAAAGACTGACTCTGATTCACTCCGAATGATCAAGGGGAAGAGACAGGGAGCTCTGTGATTACTGAACATTGACGTATCAATTTCAATCATTCCACAATACGCGGCTGTCACACACAAGGTGTATCATGCACTCTGTCTGATCACCCAGGATCCAGTGTTATTGATCATGAAGGATATTCCTGCATTTTTCATGAGGGAAAAGACATTTTGTGATAAAAACTGCTACTGGCTCAAATCCACTGATTGCCTTGAAAGATCGGGGTTGGACAAGTGAAAGAGGCACGCTCTCTCCTTCACAGCAGCTGCAGCCGCCCGCACTGGTTTTAAAGCAATAGTTTGACTCTACTCACTTGCAGAGATGAGGCGATCAATACCACTCTCATATACAGTTTGTGTCTGGTTTAATACAAGGCAGCCGGTAATCTATACGAAAAACCAAAGCGTAAAACAAGCTTATATTTTGTTGAGTGTTCTCACTCTCAACTGGTCAAAAACCAGCATTTGGTCAGTGCTCCTTGGGGTTTGATGCACCTTTTAGCGTCTCTATGAGGCCCACCGGGCTTTTAGCTAACTCCAATGACACCTGCCGCCATATATATAGTCAGTGTTGGGGTAGTTACTCAGAAAAAGTAACTAGTTACATGTTACTTCTGAAAATTGTAACTAGATTACTTTACTAGTTACTGCATTTGAACTTCACTACTAGTTACTTTACTTTCCATTTTTTTTAAGCAAATATCCAAATGAACTGCAAAGATACATGGACAAACATCATGGCCCTTTCATCACTTTATTTTCAATTTTCAATAATAATTTCCAATCATAATAATCGCGCGAGTCACACGACACTTCCTTGAACAATCTACAGTAAACGTTGGTTTACGGGCCGCTGCTACCTTCGGTCAGGGTCCCCGTTAGCTCCCCGCTGTAGCCAGCTGGGGCTCCTGCTAGCGCTCCGTCACTTCCCCGCTAACTTCCGCTAGCTCTCCGTTAACTTCCGCTAGCTCCCCGAAAACCACCGAAGGTAGCGGGACCAGGCTCGACACCCGACTTGGGCAGAGGGGTCGCGGGCAGCAGCAGCAGCAGCGCTAGCTAGCAGGTTGTTGCTATTGTTCATGCAGGAAGTGTCGTGTGACTCGCGCGCCACTAAAAGAGAACTTTTCGGACTGGTAAAAATGGCTTGGGTAACACAGGAAAGCGCGTTACTGAGGTCTAGTAAAGTAGTGTAGTTACAATATTTTGAGTGTAATGCATTACTTTACTTCGTTATCTATAATTGTAATATCGTTACTGTAATCTGTTACTTTGTAACTCGTTACCCCAACACTGTATATAGTGTGAGATAGTAGAGGTCAAACCAACACAGGACTTTCATCCAGGTGACCCCTGTATGTGTCCCGTGCCAAACTAACTAAGAAACCTTGACATTTAGTCGGTGAACGCTAACGTTTTCCTAGACCTATCTCAGTGGGTTCGTTTGCGTAAACCTGTGATGACAGATGTTCGTTTTGAAAAGAGACTCTGCATTAAATGAGTGGAAACTGACATGCCGCCCCTGCCACGACCAAAACTGATGCTGGAGTAATATCTAGAGTGCTACGGTTTGAAGCTAGCATCTGTAGTTGAGGAGATGGGAGTGAGAACATGTTGACTGCTACCCGTCTTTATGCCTACGACTACTGTCTGTTCTCGTCTTTAAAGGACTCCCTAAAAAATACCAATTAGACCGCTGCAGCTGATTCAGAACATACGTTGCTGCTCGAGTCCTCATGAAGACCAAGACTCTTTACACAATCTTTCCTGGTTGTTCAAGAAATGATTAAAAAATACTACTAATTATACGACTAATGTCTGTCTCTAAAGCACTGAATGGTTTCAGGCCAAACTACATTTTTGGTCTTCTGCTACATTATGAACTCTGAAGGTTATCTGGGACAGGTCTGCTTTCTGTCCACAGACTCAAAATTAAATAGACAGAAGCAGCGTTCAGTTTTTTGGATAAACTCTCTAACTCGGCTCCAACTCTCCGTTGTTTCAAATGAAGGCCAAATACTCTTCTGTTTGCCAAGGTTTTTGACTAAATCAAATAATTATTCATGTTTTACTCTGCACAACAACTTCTATTCTTGCATTTTATACCTGCCTTATTCTATTTGAGCTTGTTTTGATTCTCCTTTCTCTCTAATTGATGTTTTTTAATTGCATTTGAATGTCCTTTGTGGTGCGGCGGTGCACAGGCTGTTTGACAGCAGAGATTAGAGCTAAAACAATTGTGGAAGGGCATTCAGAAGTGAGCTGGTGAATTGTATAGCTGTGAGGGAAAGCAAGTTACCACGCTGTGCTTGCAAATTGTCATGGGATTTGTATTTATTTTTCTTTCTTTCTATGTTAAGATTTAAATATTTGTGGACTTCTGGTCAGCTCTCTACACTTCCCACACAAATGGACCCAGTACAGGGTAACATTTTTGTAAGCGTTGGAACATAATTGTATTTCTTCAGTGGAACAATAAAACTCGAGAACAAATATAATATGGTATATATTGTATTGTAATTCCCAGCAATATACGAATACATGTAAATCCTTAAACATTAAACTATTTCCAAATGCATGAAACGTACAGCTGGGATCTTTTGATGTATCCAGATGTAAATAGCACACCTTCGACAACATCCAAGAAATGAGAATAAATGCTTTCTTTCGACAAAAAAAGCACAGGAATATTTGATGTACGACCAACCATAAATGGATTTAGTTGTCACCGCGTGGTTGTTGCACGGTGTGGGGATCGCAGCGCCGCCGCAACAGAGATGTGAGGTGTCTTATTTCAACAGGGAAAGTGGCTCTCCCGAGGTGACCGAGCCGTTTTGTTTTGGTTGTGGTCGAGCAGTTCGCTGAGTTCCACAGGTGCCATGAATAAAACATCCAGGCTCGGTTAGAGGAGGCCCCTCGGCTGGAGGGTCAGCTGTCCAACAGCAGCCGGAGAATAGAATGGCGGCCCATCAGGGGAAGTGCGCCGCATCGCCTGCCGCTTGATAGGAAAAGCTGCAGGGGGGCAAGATACCGGGAGATTGGGTGCAGATTTAAAGCTCCGTGTTGCATAGCTACAAGTAGACTGCTGCAGGGTAATACCCTTTGAGGATTACATCAATATTGGAGCTAAACATGTAATCATACACTGAGGTCACGCTCCGCGTCCGTATGGATAACCTTCAGTCCCATCAGAACGAATTGCCTCAGCCAGATGGAGGCTTCTTGTAAATATTCATCGGGGAAGGTGATGAACATCACAAAACATTCGAGTTTAACCTCAACACGGGGAATTTTTTTACTTCGCTGCCCGACGCTTTTCCCTGGGACGGCGAACGCGGGACAAGCGGTGTAAAAACGCCTCTCACGTGCCGTGACTAGCTTATTCACTGAAGCTGGGAATCAACAGTCTATTCAGAGCCCTCAGCTCAGGCATGAAGTAAGCCGAATGGATTCAAGATACAATCCTGCAACTTTCACTGTCACTTAATTGCAAGACTACTCCTTTGATTAACTCTCCGTCTTTCTCCCCCTTCCCTCCATCCCTCTGGGAAATGAGGAAGAGTGGGGGGGATATAAGACATGACTGGCAGCTCCTAGTTTATTAGCAGATGCCGAGAGCTCTTCTCTACTACAGCAGATGTTCTCTTAAGGATTATATCTGCCTTAAAAAAAAAACTGCTACAAACAAAATAAACGCTATTTGAGATCCTGTCAGCGCTCAATTACTGAGATTCTCCCCGTAAAAAACACGATTAACAAATTAAAAGTTTTTCCCAGTGGCCAGTCGTTCCTTGCTGAGACGGGCGAGAGAGGGATGGCAGGAAAGGATTTTTAAGGGCTTTCCTGAATAAATATGATCAGGTTGCGCCTCCCTCTGCTTGGGCCAAAGGGTCAGCCAGCTAATGCAGAATCTCTGCAGTAAGGATGTCTTTATACCGGGGCCACACTTTAAATTGACCTGGTGCTCCAGGGGTGGTGAAGGAGATCCCAACTGCACCGTCAAGATCATCATATTTGAGTCGGGGTGCAGTTAAAGAGCAGAACTGAGTGTTCGATTCAAGAGCAGGTCGATAAGCGACGTTGAGACAAAGTGAACAGCAACGTCTAATCTGTTCCCGTAGAGGTTTGAGAGGTTTTCTGCCTCATGTTATTCATTAGTGTTGAGTCTGTTTCCTGTTTTATTTTGAAGGTTTCTCCTTGTGTCATGTCTTGTTTTACTTCCTGCCTTTGTGATTGTCTGCCTCGTCCTGGTTTGTTCCACCTGTCTAATCACTCTCCTCGTGTCTCTAGTCAGTGTGTTTGCCCTGGTTCATTGCCTCGCCTTCTGTTGTTAGGAAGTCCAGCTTGTTACAGAGTTTTATTCCCAGGTTGATGTGGTTGTTTTTTTGTCTCTGTTTTTTGCCTGTTGCCTGCCTGTTTTTGGTCTGAATTCTGTACATTTATTTTTACCTGCATCCTCCTCATCGATACTCCAGAATTGTGACAGAATTAAGTCCTCTGAAGACTGAAACCAAAATAGGACACAGTTTCTTAAAAGGACAGTTCACCCCAAAATCTAAAATACACATTTATCAATCAAGAGTACCGTATAAGTCAGGTTACAAGCCACTACTGCCTTCGGTCAGTGTCCCCGTTAGCTCCCCGCTGTAGCCAGCTAGCACTCCAGCTAGCTCTCCCCTAGCTCCCCGACAACCACCAAAGGTAGCGGGACCAGCCCCGGCTCGACACCCGACTCGGGCAGAGGGGACGTGGGCAGTGGCAGCAGCAGCGGCCAGTAGCAGCAGCAACAGGGAGCTGCAGCGCTAGCTAGCTTGCTACAGCGGGGACACCCACGGAGGTAGGAGCGTCTTGTAACCCGACTTTTACGGTATTCTGGTGTGAGTTGTGATTGGTTGGGTTGATATCGGCCGTAGAGATGTCTATCTACTCTCTTTTATAAACAGCTCCCCTTTTAATGTGATCGTTGGTGGAGATGGAGCTAATTTCCACTTCTTTTACATACTATTGGGTAGTTTCATATGTAACAATGCAGGCTCTTCTCATACTCTGCTCGCAGTACACCTACAAAAATATAATAACAACACCGGACTTTCACCGAGCAGACCGCTGTCCATTTCCCAATTTAAACCACAAGTCAATATGGATTTATTACTATACTATATCTTTTCCTAAACCTAACCAAGTGTATTTGTTGCACAGTCTTTTGTTTTCATGAAAACGCAACAGACCTTTCATAAGATATCATACAAATACATTGAACATTGTATCTCATTTTATTTTATAATGTTCATGTTTGAAATGTCTTTATCTTCATAGTATGCAGTAACTGCACAGTCAAATAAGTATACAGTATCTCAAAACTGTACTTAACCGTATAAGTACAGAACCTCAAGTAAAAGTACGTACTTCCTCTCCACTACTGCTGCTAGCAGCTGCATGAGGCTAACACTGTCACTCGGGAGCGATACTGTTATGTTCTGAAAACCATCAGAACCAGCATACAACTGTGCATGTCAGTACTCAGAGGAGCATTACATGTGTCACACAGGTGTAATTAAACCAGTGCTTTCAGACCCGGGATTAGAGACCTCAGGTGGTCACAGGATAAATCTGAGGCATGGTCTATTTCCAGACAGTCCTTTTTTTCATGTTTGCTTTTTTTTTAATGTCAACACTCATTCTCCCTCCCCAGGCCTCAAACATTACTTTTGAAAATAAAAATAAAATCTTTGTTCGACCTGGTCATGATGTTCAGACATCGAATGGTGTCTGGTGATGATTGCTCACAGGAACACACTTTTCATTTTAAGTGCCATAAAGTTTGTGCATTGCTGCTTTAAAACTGAGTGTGGTTCTGGGATGAAAAATCCATTGGGAGGAAGATTTAAATAGTCCCTGTGATACGTGTGAATTTTGAGCAGGCGAAACAACAAAGTCAACTCAACTCCAGCTCAAGAATAAAATGTAAAAATGTAGAATATTAAGATTAATTAATGTTTGTACCGAAATCATTCAAATGGCCAACATAAAAACATAATTTTGAGAGTGACCGAGCAGCTTTTGCCTCGGGCAACACACTGTACTGTGTTTTGCAGCAACAGCAGAAATCACACCTCTAACTTTTTAATTACACCCTAGAGAGGTGAAGTTGACCTGCACAGTGAAGTCTGCCCGTCTCGGCGTGGGCTCCTCGGGCCAACCGCGGGTCATCCTGTCCACCTCGAACCCCCTCAACTCCTCAATGAGGCCCGGCGTGCTTATGGAGTCTGGAGGTGTGACCCGTGAAGTAGTCCACCCTTCCCCTGTTCACAACAGAGGACCGTGCACTCCTCCTCTAATTTAATCCTCTGAGCTTTGAGACTAAAGTAGACGCATTGCACACCTGCGCGCACACATACACACTGTACGTTTTTTTCTCTGGCATTAAATCTATACTGAAGCATTTTACCTTTAATTCTGTCCAAGATGTTGTTTTTTTGGGCTCATTTTAATTCCAAAACCCAGCTTCTCTTACGGCTTGCTATACCTTTTCACCCCCGTGAGTGTAATACGGTGAAGGTTAAGGTGTGAAGGTGTACGTGATGTGTCACAGAAGAAGAAAAATAAGCTGTTTCTCCCCTCAATATACTGTCTTTGTCTGTATTCATTTATTGTAGATGATCACATGGGTGAGCGTATATATGAATGTACAATATGCAGAGTTATACGTGTGTGTGTGTGTGTGTGTGTGTGTGTGCATGCATTAGCATTACTTTTGTACCCGTGGATAAATCCTCACCTTTTGTTTATGCGTGTCATTTCACACAGCTGACTGTATGTTTATGCAGCATGCCAAGCCTATTTGCATCCAGGTTTTGCCGCCGTTATTTCATTTGCATCCAGGTTTTGCCCCCCCCTCCCCCCGGCCTACAGCATGCTCGGCTTCTGGCCTGCAGCTTTGTACCGGCAGCTGCAGGTTGCACAGCCTTCCCCAGGCTTCCCCCACAATCTCCCGCTCTTTATCATGCATGGCACACCGCTGGACTCCTGCAGGCGCAGGGCACTTCATCACCACAGCCTGCAGAGAGAGGCAGAGACAGACTGGGAGATGGGCTTAGGGTCCAAGAAGACCCCTATTAGGATGGGATATCCCATAGGCTGTCTGGCTCAGCTCAGCACTCTTCCCCCGCCGCCGTTTCAAATATAAGTTCCGGGATTTTTGGGGTACAATGGGACGTCCTCGTGTTTTAAGATTATTGGTGGCTCGGTGATAGGTTTACGGATCAACTTCCTTTTTAATTCACTCAAACCAGCAGGCGTTTCCCTCCTTAAATTCCAGCCTGAGGGGATCCACGGCTAACAGCCTCGTGGAGTGGTTTCAGAGCACAGAATCCTGTCAGAGGACATCTCCGCTGAGAAAAAAAAGAAGAAAAAAAGTTGAGTTGAGACAGAGGGGAGCGGAGGAGGGAGACTGTTTCCTGGTGTCAGCTCTAACTGGGCTGGGAGTATTTGAGCTTCTCTCTGGTACACTGATATCATCCCTGACTGCCTGCTGTGGAGAGAAACAGTTGCACCGAGGTGTCAGCTTTAAGTGGGTAGGGGAGTTTTGTCACCGATCAGCTATCAACATTTCACAGTGACTCTTCACTGAGGTGTTCTCCGGGCCCGCTGGATGTGGCTCTCCGATTCTCCCCACCCTCCTTCTATTTTTATTCCGCTCCCTTTAATCTCTCTCTCTCTCTCCTTTTCTTTCCTTCCTCTTCAATGTTTTCCTACCCTGTCCTCTCCTCACCTTTCTCAGGAGAGTGAACAATCTCTCTCAGTATCATAGATAATGGCCGCTCTCTCTCTAAAACGGAGCTGTCTCTCCAATTCATCCGGTCTGACCTTCAGGGTGCATCTTGATGGGTGCTGAAGGTAATGACACCGCTCCACTCCGCAACGCCAAGTGCAAGAAAAATACCCACAGTGGCGGAAAACTATAATCGAATCAAGTTTGCATCTGATGTGATTGCTTGATCTGATATGATTGTTAGTCCGATGATACAGACAGACAACGTATTGACTTTCTCGTCCCTCTTTATTGGGAGTCGCGCTACGATGCTATACTGTATGTATTCTCGGGCCTCTCATTCAATTTGCACGGAGTAATTTCCACTGCATCTGCGGCGAGTCCTTGAGAGCACTTTGGTATTCAACAAAGCGCAGCAAAATGAATTTGTCCATGTTTTCAAAATGTATATTAAAGGGTTCCAGCGTCCCTGCAGGCATTGGGACTGGAGAAGGGAGAAAAAAAAAGAAAAAGTGTTGGTCGTGTAGTGGTGCAGGCTTATCTCCATAGAGACTTCTCTATTGTCTGTGCGTCTGTTCTGCACCCTGCCAAGCCGCCTGAACAGAGTCGCTGCCTCATAAAGGCACATTCTCTATCCACTCCTGCGTCTGGGCCGCCGTTCAACCGTAGGCAGGCCGCTTTCCTGCATGTGTGGGTAGAGCAGCTCTACATCATCTGTTGGTCTGAATAGACAGCTCTTCGTAGAGCGGCTTAGTGTACGTTTGTCACAGCGCGTGTTTGACAGTGATCAAATATTTGCGGCGTGTGTGTGTGGAACCTCCCACTCAAAGCGGTGAAGGGCAGCTCCAGCAAATCAATACGTATCAGATTCAAGGGGTGAGAACGATGACAGATGGGCGACGGGATTGATGAGCAATGACCTGTTGTCTCGGGACGTCACTAGTTTCTCTGCGGATGCACACACACATACACACACACACATACACCCCCACAGGTACGGTTGCTTCATTCAGCTCTTAGCTTTAAAATGTCTTTGCAAATTACAGAGCCAAGTGCATCAGCAGCCACGGGGCTAGCAGTAGTTAACATGATAGTTTGTCACTATGTTAGTGCACATGTCCGTCTCCGACAGTGAAGAATGATTTCTTCCCCCTGATGGCACAGACAGGAGTCTTCTATCTCTGAGCTAATGAAACCATCCTGACACATCATTCTCCCAACACTAACTTTTATCTCCTGTCCTCCTGCACACTGCAGTAAAATGACCATTATTCTTTCCATGAGCGTCTCCTCTCTCTCTGGCTTTCTCTCTGGCTCCCCCTGTGTGTGTGTGTGTACGTGTGTGTTTGTGTGTTTATGCCTATTGCCTATGTATGCGTGAACAGCCCTCATCCATTCATCAAGATGTCACCTGTAATGGCTGCTAAATTAACCATGTGTTTCGGGGAGCAGAGCTGGCTTGATAAATCTCTCTGTAGCAGGAGGCGTGTGGTCCACTCCCATCCACCTTTACTGTGACCTTTCTCCGCTGTGTGTGTGTGTGTGTGTGTGTGTGTGTGTGTGTGTGTGTGTGTGTGTGTGTGTGGGAGGTCCTCTGCTAACCTGGGCCCTCTGACAGCGTTACCATAGGAAATATCATAGCTTGTCAACGGATGGTCAATTGGTCGACTTCAACACAGCTTTCTGTTTCGGAAGTTCAAAATCACACTGACAATTTGCAAATTGCTAACAATTATGTTGTACAACATGACAATGTAATATAGTTTAATTTACGTCTTTTCTAATGGCCAAGTCTGTGGCTTGTTTACCATCACCAGACTGACAGGCGGAGGCCAGTTGATGGTGAAAATGGCCTTTTTCACCCCTTTTAGATCACACCCCCATCACCTAATTAACAATACATGCAATACATGGTATTTTCATATCCTAATTATTTGTCTTCCTTTAAAACAAAATATGACCGGTGCTTTTGCATGCTGGTATCATCACATTTCAATAAATAATATCATGACATCCATTAATCAATCAAATGCAAGGGATTTAATTAAAAACCCTCATATAAACTGGACAACACTCTATTTTGAGGTACTTCTACTTCTACTTTACTTTAGTGTTTCTATTTTCTGCTACTTTATACTTCTACTCTACTAAAATTCAGAGGGCTATTGTGTACTTTTTAACGCCACTACATTTATTTAAAAACATTTAGTCACTATTTACTTTGCAGATTCAGATTAATACAAAATACAGTCAACAAATCAATTATGATGTATTATTATCATGGATAATGGTGAGCTGTAATTGATCCCTTCATGGAATTTACAAGCTCCCCAACAGTATATCAAGTAATTAAAATCAGCTCCACCTTTGCCAGCTGCAACATTAAAGTCATGAATAGCGTAATGCATCGATAATTATAGTTAATTTATATTTCATTCATTATTCTGAAATGGGACATTCTGCATAACGAATACTTTGACTTTTGGCACTTTAAGTATATGTTGATGCGACAACTTTTCTAATTCTACTCAAGTGAAATTTTGAATGCATAATTGCATCAATTTGCACTAATCATTATTTGTTATACTAACAATAGATCCCACAGCTATGTGTAATGGGAAAAGGGTTTCAGCTCATTGTTTTGTCAAAAACTCACGAATGTGTTTTGCCAATTGTTACTTCAATGGTATGTTTGAGCTTTTCTGTGCAGAGTTTGACACTCAGAGACTGTTTTCACATTCATCTGCTGCAGGGGGAATGTTTCTCTGCGCTCACCATAAACAAATCTCTGTTTAAAATATGTATATAGGAGCATTATTTTGTGACATCACACATTTTGAAGTTAATAGCCGTCCAATGGACAATCTGCACAAGCCTCCGGTGCAAATACACCGAGAGGACTTGACTTGTGCTTTCAATGTGAGGCACATTTGCACATTCATAGGATCAAGGTTTTGTGTGAATCCAGTCAGGGAAAAGGAGAATTTTTAACTTTTTTTAATTGAACTTTTTTTATTTGTGGAAAAACAAGATCAGGCATGAAATATTATTCCAAGCATTTTCAAGTATTTTTGCATTTCATAAAACATGTCTGGGGGTAATCTTTAAAGTGCTGGTGCAGTCTCTCCACCCGCAGCAATTTCAATTTCCGCAGCAGCAGCAGGTAGATGTTTTCAACAAACAGGCTCACGTAAACCGAGTTGGTGGAGACCAAAGAATAGCAAAAAGGAGAGTGAATATTGGATTTAGATTTGTCACGGGGCCAGACACTCTACATGTGTAAATACGGCTCGCTAACAAGCTTACCCCGACAACTCCTCAGGATTATGTCATGTTGTGTTTATGTGCTCTTGAAAATGTGATAACCATATAAGATTGGTAAGGGAACAGTTACAGTGTATGTCTACTGCAATACAAGTAATCTAGATTGTGTGTGAGTTGCCTGGTTTCTGAGATATCAGCTGTAGAGATGTCTGCCTTCTCTCCAATATACTATATGGCACTCGGCTCGTGGAGCTCAAAGTCAAAGCGCCACGAACATACATGTGAAGAACTCAACAGCAGTGTCTCTTTCCAGTCATTGTGACCCACTCAAGACAATCCACAGGCCTTGTTGTGAGCAGCTCCATGTAGAAACCATGGTTGAAAGGAAAAGGTTCCTACATGAAACAGCTCAGATCTGTGGACCTTCCTTCTAACGTGCCCACTCTTCCCTTGATGGAGGCCCTTCAGGTTAAATTGTATGGATTAAATTGTGGACGGCAAGTCTCTGAATATGACAATAGATACTCTTTAAACATCTACAACAATAGATAGTCATTTATCTTTGGATAGGAGGATAAACCACAGGGACGTGTTTCACTTCAGAAAGGCAGAAGCAGGAATACTGAATGGGAGATTGCATCAAGTTACAGAAGCTAATAAAACAACTCGCCCAGGAGACAGCGACAAGACACCGGGTCCCTTCTGCTTTTCAGAATAATATTCAAATGCTCTACTGACACTGAGGAGTCAAACGGAAAAAAATGGCATCAAGGTATTGCACCGTAATGATTTTTGGCGGCGCCTCAGAAAAAAAAAGGCGAGGATTAGAGTAAAAGCGAAATAAAACGACTGTGCCTACCACAGACAGGAAAAACACAACAAAAGGAGCAGTATCCCGGGGTGCAGATTGATTCCTATCAGCTGGTACATAGACAGTGACCTGCGGGGGAGAGCTTATCTTGGCTCTTGCTCTATCTCCCCTACATTTTGATCCCACTGCTGTAGGGTGTGGACTGGCTGGGTAGAACAGAGGAAGAGTTGGCTGGATGAATGGACGGGTTTGTGAATAGATGCAGGGAGGAAGAGGGAGACGGATGAAAGAAGTGGAGTGAGGTTGAAGGCAAGGAGAGAGGGTAAATGAGATAGAGAGATGGAGCGACGGCATCTTTAGAAAGTCAGATAGATAGGGGGGCAGCGTGGGGGAGCATCAGTGGAGGGGGACAGCGTGAAGGAGGGAGCCTCCCTCGGTAGAGTTATCAGGGCTTGATCAGCAGATGGGAGGGCAGGGAGGGAGGGAGGAACGAGCGGGACATCTGGAGAGATGGGGGAGATAAAGCAGAGACAGTGGAGAGAGGGGGGTGAGAGACGCAGAACAGAAGCAGCGACACTGGCCAACACCTGGAGGAAAAAAAAAGAAAAAAATGAAAGATGAAAACGGCGGCGCAGAGATGTGGAGAAGCGAACGGGGGTAGAGGAGCGGCTGCTGACAGAGGGGAGGATGATAAAGTGTTCACGTAAAGGGGCTAATGCGTTCACTGCAGGGTGGCGGGACAGGCAGTCACGAATACACACATGACCGGTCGCATGGACGGAGGATGAGGAGGATGAGGAGGATGAGGGGATGGAGGAGGGGGGATCAAATTGCCGCTGATGCGTTTAACTCAACCTGTTTTAGTCCAAGAAAAGGGAACATTTTGTGCTCGCGAAGGTTTGACTGATGCGGCGTCCATTCTTGAGCGCAATCTCCGTAAAGACACACACTATCGCACTATTCTTTTTTCTTCTTCCTTATGCAAGTCGACTGGAATCTTCCTTTATATTAATTAGCAGAAGTGAGATGAGTGCTGATTCACTGAACCTGACCTTCCCTCCCAGCTCATTACTCTTCCCAAGTAGATTCAGTTCACCGTCAATTAACTAACTTTTAATGAGGAAAAGGGCTGTTGAGCAAGACCTACAACTGTTCCAGTGGTAATGTAACACGCCACTACCTTTACTGCTTTTAATGACACGCTGCAAGTCTATCATCGCACAAAGAATACAGTTTCAAGCAGCAGGTAATGATCGTCTTGGCACAGAGAAGAAGATCCTGGATTTACATCCGCTGGCCGGTTGTGACCTTTCTGTGTGGAGTACAAGCGTTCTCTCCGGCCATGTGAGGGTTTTTCTTCAGGCGCCGCAAACGCCACTGAAGTATTTGTGAACCGTGGGAATGTTGGAAGACGCTCACAGTATACGTTTTAATCGTCATACCCGCGACTGCTACGCTCACGCTGTGCAGATCAGTTCACGACGTGGGCGCTCCAACCCTGTGTCACAATCAATTACTTTTCGGCTGCCATTTTAAGCAGTTTGAGAGACGAGGTTAACGTTGTCAATTGTAACAAAATCCAAAACTCTAGAACTACTTCAATATTTGGTGTCAACTAAAGTACTACATTAACACGGACAACTCTCCTGAATGAAAGCCTTCTGGTTTTTTACCCTCCCAACACTTACACTATAATAATTTGTGATACATTGAAAGCAAACGGAATCGACGAAAAAATATGTTTCCCTCGACACGTGATTCATAATACAATGTGGTTGTATAGGAACGTCATTTTTAAAAGGCAAGGCAGACAGAATGCACAGAATCCCCGGTCGGTTTTGTCCACTGACAGTTGCACTAAAGTTTTGTTCAAACAACTAACTGCTCACCAAAAAAGAGAAAGGCAGCATTCCTCTGTGCAACTCTACTGTGAACAGAAAGGAAGAAGAAGAAAAGAAATACAAGATCCTCTGAGAAACACATGGAAAAAGGCTCAGAGATGTAGTCACAGTAATCTGTTTGTCCTGCAGCAAAGTACAGTTTTATATCACAGCACGGGGCATTAAAACATATTAAAACAGTTTATAACACATCTTCTGACAACATCAACGTGGGAAATCGGACTCAACCCGATTGGTCCGAGCACAAACGCATTAACTTGTAGCCTGACGAGACGGACGTTTGTGTGTTGTGTGATCCTCACGTAACTTTGTGTTGTTTGCTTCTGTTTTGCCATTCAAATTGAATGGACAGACTTTGTGCATTGTTCAAAATATATTTTCAGAAGATATAAAGAAACTATTTTGTTAAAGTCCATCTATTTTCATAGAGTTCTCCCACTGGACAGGAACAATTCCGATAGAAGAAAACAAGTGTACAGAAAGCAATTTCTTCTTTTTGGATTGTATACAACGATGCCAAGATTGCCTTCGGAATTTATGCATAATAAAGAATATAGAAGTCTATAAGAACATACAGTTAGATTTTCAAGGAGTTATGCTGTTGAACTCGGCTAAGTAGCACTTACTGTATCCTACGTGGGTAAAAAGAAGAGTCAGCCACCTTGATCCTTCTTACTTGAGCTTAATTGCTTCTACTGTCATCAGTGGAGACGTGATGTGCTGTTGGAGAACATTTTGACTGGTTGGCTGGTTTTCTTGGCTGGTATTTTGCTCAAAATCTATTATCCATTTGGTGGAGGCAGACAAGAAGAACAAGGACAGGAGGAAGGCTTGAGTGAGTCAGATACCCAAGGCTTTTGCCATAACTAGTTAGAACATATTCTGAGAGAGAAGTGAACATTTAATGGGCATCCTGATATTCTCTATTAAAGCTAACATTCTTAACATGTCAGTCCCAGTGGGAAGCAAACCCTGCACTCTTTCTGAATTACACAATACCAAAAGGCTATGCATTTTTAACTGCAAGTTGACCCTCGGCTTTGCAAAGAATTTCCTAATGGTTTGTTTTGGAGAAAAAAATGCTGTTCACATAACCAGTTAAAATCTACACTTTTTCAGGCAATGCTTTCCAGCCCAGTAGCATGTGAGGTCATGAAATAGTCAGACAATGTAATCCGTTGGTTGTGTGTACATGTTGTGTGTACATATTGTGTCGCACAGGAAGAAGAATAATGGCAATGGAAGGTCAATGTAATAATCCTTCTTCTCTTGGTGACACATACGTTTCTGACGGTTTGGCGTCTCGCTCAAGGACACTTCGACATGCGAACTATGGAGAGATCAGGGATCGAACCGCCTACCTTGTGGTTTCAGAATGACCATGAGCTACAGCCACATTTTGCTTTGTAAGTTAGTCTTCCGAGCGAAACAAAGAAAAGGGACAGTATGTATCTCTGCCGTGAGACTGTGTTGGCCTTTCACTCACAAAAAAAAACAATTGCAAAGTTAATTCAAGGTTTGTTTGTAAAGTTTACTTAGAGAACAGTGTTGGTGGAGAGAAACCAGCAATGTTCACGTGTTATGGAAACCGTCTTCAACAACCTCTTTGCATATGAAACCAACTTTGAGAGACCCCAATTAAACTTAATTAAGATATGAAATAATAATGCTTATATCGAAAGAAATTCATACTGTTGGTGAAATACAACAATGCATAAATGATACAAGTTATTCCGATGCAGAGCAGCTGGCAATTCAGTTGAATTTTTAATAGGCCGCCATATATTTGAGCTCATCCAGTTTCTAGGTTAAACTCTTGTGAGTAAGAAAGTGTGTCTCGTTGTGTTCTCCACCTGTTATGCGTGGCAGACCTTTGTTTTCTGAGCCCATATGAAACAGAGACGGGGTGCATGTTCCAGTCTGTTTGAAGGGTTGTGGAGGGCAAAATCATCAGCATGCAAAAAGTGTAATATATGTGCCGAGGTTTTGTCTTCTGCCTTCATTGCACCCCTAACCTTGACCTTAACTCTTCAGATTTCTTCCCACAATTACCTCACTTTTCAAGCTTTGACCTTTGTAAATATTCATAAATAAAGAGATTTGATTTTTTTCGTGAGTTGTGTGGGAGTTTGGGTGCAGTGTGCCGCGAGGATCGGGTTGTTATGTGCTACTTGCTAAACTTTCTGCCTCGACCGAAGCTGGCGTCGCTGTGGGAACACGGTTTGCCTTGAGTTTGTGCGCCGCCGTATTATCTCTGCGTGTTAGATGGGCGAGGTCACAGCTGAGGGCTAAGCTCTGCTCTTCCACGTGAAGAGGCCGCTTGTTGTGGACCCCAGCTTGGCGCTCTAATGAACTCTCTCACCTGCTGCAGCCTTCGCTCTGTTGTCGGGAGCTGAGGGCCAGCGTATACCAGAACAGCATGATGTGCTATAAAGATGCATTAAGTGAGTAATCAGCCACAGAGGCGGCAGGAGCAGCACTGTTTTTCTGTGATGTATTTTCGGCGCATGTTATGACCCACAGAGCGGAGACGCGCAATGCTTTTTTTTTCTTCTTTCACGGTCTTCACCAGAAAAACAACAGATTTGCTTGTTCAAAACGCCTGAAATGACCTGTGTTTACGTCTTTCTGACAAGCGGCCTGTTGCGAATAATGACTACTGTCCCCTCGCTGGAGGAACAGCAGCAGCAGCGTCGTGCTGTATTAAAACTACAAAACCTCTTCAGGAGGAGGTCAAGGTGGCTTTCTGAGACGAGAGATTCACTTCACCGACGAAGAAGATATGTCTCCTTACCTTAAAGGTGCAATATACCGGATTACGAGCATTGATATGGCAGCAACGACAGCCAGGTACTTACATGTTACTCATGTGTCATATCATCTGTGCAGCATTTGAGTCCAAGACAAATATCCCCATGGGTTGCCAATATCATATCATATAAATAGGAGGAAATGATGCGTTTTCCAAGTGTTGATATTGGTGCTCTACTGAATATCTATTGCAGCAGGACAGTGTAGACGCGATTGACCCAAGAAAACTACTGTCGACATGTTCTTTGTAACGAGGAAACATGCAGTGAAATGCTTCAACTGAGTGTTTTAAGTAGTTTCTGGACAACAATGCATTTCTACGGCAAAGAGGAGATGGCGACCTCAGGCTTTGCACACAGACAGTGAGGAGGATCAGCTGTTGCTTTGGTCTCTTCATGTAAGGTGTTGACAATAAGGGAAATGTAGGATATCAGCACACTTATCTTTTTAACGATCATACTGGTGGTTTTGTTCATTTCAGCTCTTGAAGTACTCATCCAATACACTTAATAGTAGAGCTAACCATTTGGCAAACTATGCTGTTTTTTTCTTTGTTTTGTTCCAGCCATCGATTGTCTTTCTTTTTTTCTGTGCAAGATGAAAATCCGTTCGCAGGCTATTGAAATTTGCTGAAGTTTTGTAATGCATCACAATGAACATAAGTGCTTTTTTTTTGTTGTTGTCAAAGGTAATCATCATTATGGGGTAATTCAAAACAGAATTATCTTGTCTCTCATGCCATCGAACTGTTGCATGATGAATCAGTTGATGATGAGTCGTCCATGTAAAAACTGATGAGTGACAATGGTGTTATGCTATTTTAACCACGAATGACAGGGCTGGATGATGATGGCTGGATGTACTAGATTGCTTTTTGGGAGTTTTCTTTCAAGCTCCCGTGGGGCTTTTTTTAAACATATTTTCATTATATGTGTTGTGTATTTTACCACGTTTTATGGTCAAGCCTGTTCTGTGTTTCACTACACAACTCAAGGAAGTTTGAGAGTCACCACCGGAACTGTGTGTGTGTGTGTGTCATCATGGCAAAACATGGTCCTGGAGACATGTTGCAGCAGTTCTTGAGATCTTTGCTAGTTGTGTCACCGCGACAGTGTCACATCCGTGCAAGATGAAATCACAAGAGTTAAGTATAGTTAAGATCAAAATGAGGTCCGAATCGAACGGCCATGTCTAATTTGAGCCCACCGCCAGATTGTTTCTATTTTTTTTTTACTGCAATTAAAAAAAGATAAACCTGCAAACCAATGGGTTCCTGGAACAAAAAACATCCCAAACTGCATAGCTTGCATTTTAAAATGGTCTTTGGATCAGTGTGTCTCACCAGTAAAGTCCATCTTTTCTGTGGCGTTCTTATCAGTCCTCTCGATTTATCGCCGATATTTACCATTGTCTGAAAATAAATGTTGAACTTAACAAGATTTTCCCCGTCAGCCTGCCGACAAATCAATGGAAGTCAATAGGTGTCAATGAGGGGCCAAAACTCAATTGGACTGCTCAACTACTCCGGATGTCTCTCACATATCAAATAGTGTTTGTAGCTACATCAACTTTAATGAAGTCTGTCCCTTTCTCTGCTCGCACCTTTTAATCTTGTATTGACGTTTCTTGCCGGCCTTGTGATAACAGCTTATAAGTCACCTTTATGGAGGCAGCAAATAAAGTGGTAAATACAGCTGTTGAAAGGCCGTCAGAGGCAACAGAGCTAGTAAAAAAAAGAAATATGTAATAGGATTCTCTTTATTCCTTATAGAGGAGAACTACTTTACAGACAACTATTGAGAGAAAATTGAGGCAAGATTGAAATCGTTTTTTGATGGCTTTCTTTCCCATCTTTGGTTCTGGAGGAGAGGAGGGGCTCATCTCGTGAGTACATAGAGGCTGGCTGTGTTCTGATGGCTGGCAAGCAGGAGCCGGGCTGGAAGTGCAGGTGCAGCACAATACAGAACATCTGCATCTCTGTCTCGGTGGGAAAAAAATAGAAAAAATATAACGAACCCGAAAAGCCAGAACAGAATAGAACAGCATCTGTCCTCTGTGTTTAATGCGAGCCGACCCCTTCCATTGTGATGTAGATAAGCGTCACCCCGGCAGCACCTCGGGTGATTAACCGAAAACACTGTTTGTGAAACACTGTATAAACAAACAGGTGAGCTCCGCTCCCTCTGCAGCTCATTAGAACTCATTTTGTCTGGCTTTATTTCATTGTGTCTTTCGGAACTTTTGCGGGGAACATTTTGAAGGAACAGCACGCCTGCTTTGTGGCTAACCGTGTAACGTATGTGTGCGCAAAGTTGTGTGTGTATGTGTGTGTGTGTGTGTGTGTGCACCTGTGTGTGAGAGAGTCCCAGGCTTATTGTAGCTCCTTCCCTGGTCCCTAATGGGGTGTGGAGAGAACAGCTCTACGTCTCCCAGAATGTGACTCGGGCAGATGGACTGCGTTGGCTAATGGCAGGTGAGAGATGGAAATGCTTTGTGAAAAAGACAAAGGCAGGATGCGTTAGCGCTGTGCTAATGTCAGCTTTTAGCATACGCCGAACAAAAGGGCGGTCGGAAAGAGAAATGAAACGGAAGACAAGAACACAATGACGCCCAATGTGAACTGGCACAGCGGATTATTGTTTAGCAAGGCGATGTCGGGGTGTAGCGGGAGCTGCGGCGGATTGCCTTCTAGCGTGCGCATGTTTGTGTGTGTGTGTTGCAAGTGCACGTGCACGTGCACATGCTCGCCCCTGAGCTGTGGAGTGGGTGGCTTTGCAGCAGGCTGCAAAAAAAAACCTCTGCATCAGCATCTTCTCTCTTGCGACCAATTAGCTTAGACATTCCCCCCCCAAAAAAAAGTCAAAATAACTTTTCTCCATTTGCATCTTTTTCATTTGCTTATCTCTCATTCAACCGGCAGCACTTTCTCTGCCTCCTAGGCTTTCTTCGGCTCTAGTGATGTCACACCTGCAAGATAATTGGATAAACTCAATTCAAAGAAAGAAGCTCACGAATACCAAGACAGCGAGGCGCCATTTAACTGCTGCAGAAATTGGGCATCGCTGAGTGTTCAGGAAAAAGCTATGTGAGGGCTAACCTGATACCTCTTGTGATTTTTTTTTATTTTTTTAAGTGCATTGTTATTTAATGAGCCAATTTATCATGACATTAATGTGTAGCTGCCTTTAAAAGCTCTATAGGATATTGTTTTCCTCCACCTATTTCGGGGCTAAAGTGTCTCATCAGTGAAGATCTCCTTGCATATGTGCAATGCGTATGTCCGTATGAAAAAGCGTGCACAAGCGTCCACAAAGTGTGAGAGCAATTTCTCCAACACTCCCTGCCGTCAGGACTCTGCCATCTCTGGTGGATCAATTTCCTCTGAATCCAGATGAATTATTAATGCCCACATTCTGTTTTTTTACTGATGGGGAAACCATGCAAAATGGATTTTTTTCTTCTCTTGAGCTCCCAATGAAATCACCAGTTGTTTAAGGTGTCGATATTATTTCCAGATATTGCCCCCGGTAGCTCGAAGCGCTGATCAGGATTCCTGACGTGGCGACATTGTTGCTCTGACCTTGAGTCGGATACTTAACCCGGCACGCATCGATACATATTCATTGATGCCATTCACCCGCATGCCAGCAGGCAGCCGTGTTAACACACCGCACACGGGAGCGCAACGGGTTACAGTGGCAGCCGCATACATTAGAACCGATGGTTGTACCCGGAAATTGCTGTTGTGAGCAAAACTGGAGCTTAAGGAGAGTTGCACTGCATTCCCCTTCAAGTCTTATTACGACTTAATTAAACTTTACATTTAATTTGGAGTCTTTGGAGGCTAAATGGAAGAGGATTCCCCCGCGAATGCCCCTATAATTCTGTGGAAAAGTGACTTAAGAGACAAATGATATTGTTAGCTTAATGTCAAGGGGGGTGCGATTGTTCTCCGCGGCGAGTGATTGACGGCTCTGTTTGTGCGAGACCTGAGCTGGAGCAGGATGAATAGAGCACAGTTAGTGTAGCCAGCTGAGATCAATAGGCTACAGTCCCAGGTAAGCACTGTGGCTTCACCCTTTGGGCATTTCCTGAAACGATGATAAATGGGAGGCGCTGGTCGGTTTGAAATGTGATATTTTTCATTTGTCACATTATATCATGTCATATCAGTGATTATACAGGGGGAGAAATAAGCAGCGGAGGCTACTGCGAGGCGATGTTCCATTATCTCGTGGAATAATACGAGCCTCGGCGGACCTGGATAACGCCGAAGCAATATCAACACCAGGATATTAGAAAATCCGCGTTAAAAAGTTTTTGCACTCGAATTCTTCTGGTGAAATATCAATGTGAACCAGCCCTGCTCAGGCCGGCGTCAGCGGTAAATTCAAGATTGTCCCGCAAGGTTTAATGAGATGCCGTGGCGAGACGCGCGTTGCATTTGCAAAAGAGGGAAGAAGCCGAGGGGGGAATCTCACTGCAACATGGCCGCCTGTCTGTCGGAGCAGTTAGCCAACCGCACCGGCTCCCGGGGGGCCTATCAGCGTCTGCGGCGGACAACAAATGGCTTTACTGCCGGGTCCCCTATAGAGATCACAGAGGGAGAGGGGCCCTGGGAGCGACCTGTAAACCAAACACATCACCACATTCAATCTGCTGCTTTATTAATCTAATCAAAGGCTCATTCAGTGCTCCTCAGAGACAGCCATCACGGCACGGCAGAGAAACCAAAGCAGACAATGACAGCCCGGTCCAGGAAGACTGCTTTGAGGATGACTCCCATTTCCAATTAATCCAGTGATTTGGGGGGGTTAAAAAGTCAGCTGTGCTCCATTGAAAACATGTTTCATGAGATTAAGAATGGAAGGCAAGGCAAATGTATTTGTATAGCATTTCAACAACAAGGAGATTCAAAGTGCTTCACATAAAACCATGAAAAGGTTCTGGTGGTTTTCCAATATCCATCACCTCATATTGAAGTCAACAGACCTTGAACAACTTCTCTGCGCTTGGTTTTTGACTAACTGAACACAAAGGATGCATCTGCAATTCTTATTGATTAAAAGAACAAAATATCTGTGATTGATTCGTTTAATTAATTTATCGACTGATCAGTGTAGATAAACCCAAAACCTGAAATCTGGCTGACACACAACTCCCATGTAAACGCTTACTGACACACAAGGGCTCAGCAGAGTTGTAGCAATAGAACGAACGATAGAAGAAAATAATATATATGAGAATATGAACCAAAGAAAAGTGCTGCTAGTAATATAATGGTTATGAGAAGTTATTAAGAAACAACAGTCGCAGGTTCCTCAAAAGCAAAAATCTAATATATCATAATGTCCCTCCGGTGGTTCGAGGACACGCACCATCTCTCCATTTAAGTAGTGAAGCTCGCCGAGCCATTAAGGAGGTGAAGGTCAGCACGCCTGGTTTTGCTTCGGGCTAGAGCAGTTCTCGACTCGTTGAGTTTAGTTGAGAGAGAAGGGATATTGCAAATTGATTAATATACATGGCATGAAACGTATAGAATCACAGACAGGACGAATGAGAATGAGCCAAAGGGCAATTTTTTCCCTATAATCCCTGACCAAGGTGTCATGAAACACTTACATCAGAGCAAAAACACCAATAAAGAAACTGAGCAGGCAGTTTAAAAAAGACCCACATTTGTTAAAAGACGTGCATGTAAAACCGTGCAAACTAGCCGGACACATAGATGACACCAGCAAAAAATGAATGTACATATCAATCATCTCCTAAATGAATGCCGGTGATGGGCGTCAAAGGGTTGGACTCTTTGCAACGCTATAAAAAAAAGAAGAAGGTTTGGAAGATTTATTTATAAGTTTGAACACGATCAGAATCTGAGGTTGTGCAAGGCAGGGAGCACATTCACATGCATTCGTCCTCTGTTACAGATTCACTTACAGATTCAGGCTCCATTTTTTAGGAGGACGTATACGTGGGTTGATTTAATCATAAATCACTGAATTGTGTTGCCTAAACATTTTTGTTAAATGCTAAAAAACCATCACATTGACCTGTTTGACTGCGGCTCAGCGGTAGAGCAGGGTCCTTCAATCAAAGGATTGGTGGTTCGATCCCGGGCTCCGCTAGTCAATGTCGATGTGTCCTTGGGCAAGACACTTAACCTCAATCTTCCCCCGCAGTCCAAATGATTAGATAGTCCTGATGCACAGGTGGCACCATCAGTGTGTCATAAGGTGTGAATGATGACAGTTACATACAAACAGGGACAGCAAAACCGTATTATGTGTACCTGACTAAGTATCTTATAAATGGGCCCCTGGGTTTACCGAATATATCAGACACCAAATTGGGAGAAAGACACAAAGCATTTCCTGAAAAAAAAAAAGAAGACACTTTCAGCTCTTATTGTGTCAGATTTCGATTGAACCATCGAGAGGGATTGGAATCAATAAATAGTTGGCAGAAGAGGCCTGACAAGTTGTTTTTTTTAGAAACCGGGGCCAAAACCGAATGAGCCGAGGCAAGCGTAGCGCCGCACTGACGATCAGAATCAGAATCAGAACCAGAACCATTTATCCGGCAGGTCTGTTTTTCACAGACGAGGAATTTTTCTTGGCGGAAGGTGCATAACATTAGACAGACAAGACAATCAACAACAACAACATTGCAATAGGTATTAAATTAAGTAAAAAATAAAGTGCTCAGACACACAACACGACTGGAAACTCATAGAGACACAAAGAGTCAAGGTAGTGATGCATCCAGTAGGAAGAGCAACAGGTGGGTTCAGCCTGATGGCAAAACATTGGAAGTTTGGGCTTTCGCAGGAGAGATTTCTGCAAACAAGGATTTTGCCGTTCCAAATGATATTTTTTATCAGTTTATATGATCAGAATACAACTATAACTAAAACCAAAAACTCTAGAGTTGCACTCGCCCTCGTGACCGTTGCATTGAAATGAGGACAGTAACTTTTCTGTCTGCTCACTGGAGTGTTCAGTAAACCCCTAAATTCACCAGCTGCTCTCCCTGTTTTATCCCACAACTAAATAACGTATCTGGCTCAGGCTGTATTTACAGGATAATGAATGGGTAGCGGCTCTGGCTTCCGCACGCTCGCACAAAAAAAAAGAAAGAAATGACAGTCACACATCCAGGCCAAGCTCAAACAAATATGACAAGCGCGCACACACATCGTAATCATAGCCACACACCTCCGAAAGGGATGATCACAGCTCGTCTGTTTGTGCACGCAGGGTTCATGTTTGTCTCATTTAGCCGCTATTGTCGTGACGATAGAAACTGTATGCAAACACATTTTGAGAGCGGAGCGTGCGGTCGGACAAGTTTGGATTATGGAAATGAGGTGTTAGGTTGTTGTTATGAGACACTTAGTCCGGAGGGATCTGCTCGCTCCGAGTCAACGGCTGAGTTTCGTTTTACCTAATTAGGCAGTTTGTTTAGTAAATAGTGTTCATATTTTTATTATTATTATTATTTTTTTACGACACCTGAAGGTAGATGTGAAACGCGTTTGATTTGAAATGGATTAATCAGGTGAAAATATTAAACGTGGGCCGTGCTTTGTATTTCTTTCAGATTACTGTCGGTTTCACTGCATTATGAAATGGATTTTCATCAGTTAATTAGAAGTGCAGTATGTGTCTATAGTGTGGGGGGAAAAAGAAAGAAGAAAGAAGAAGAAGAAGCAGAAAACGATTGGAAGAATCAATATCACTCTCTCGGGCAATTTGTTCATGCTAAGTTAGCAATAAAGCGTTATTCTGGTCACCTGAGAAACAAGCGGACGATCAGCAAACCGACAGCAGCAACGGAGGAATACTGGGGAAGGAAGAGAAGAAAGACAAGGAGGGAAATTATTGATTTAGAAAAATAAATAGCGTGCTGTATAAATGTAAATACTACGGTATGATTAGATAAGTTTACAGAAACACCTACAGGCGATACAGAGTTTGCGTTAAGAAACAATATTAAGCTTAGAAGAGAGTGGGATGTGTAACTACTGTATGCATTGCAAGGGCATGCTACACAACCCGGCCTAATTAATTTCTTGCATTAATGAACATCATTATAACTGGTATAACTGATATATATATATATATATATATATATATATATATATATATATATATATATATATATATATATATACACAGAGAGAGATGCTTCAAATGTCAAACCGATTAATGAGATACCTGGAAGAAAGATTCAGATATATTTGGTTTAACTTTCTCATCGTCTGCAAATCTCACGAAGAGAGACCGAAAACCAACAATGAATTATTATTATTATTAGTATTATCCAAATATTACAGGTTGCAGTGGAAAACCTTCCTCGCAATGAAAAAGGGCATTTCAGTTTATTCAGAGATAATAATCATCATACACTTTGCTGGGCGCTACAAATGTTCCTCTGCGGGTTTGTGTATCAATCCACAGCTGAAAATAGTCCCAAAGAAAAACACCTATCTACACCTTTTTGAATAATGTTTGCCTCAAAACAATGCAGGAAATTACTGTGCGTTTTTTTAAAAGATGGAGCTCGACAACCGTGACCTGTTTTCACGGTTGCACGTCTTCGGCGGGAACAAATGGGCCACAGACGGCACAGGGAGCATTGGGTTTGCTTCGGTCTTTTCACGGGGATTTGTTGAATAACACCACTTGTATCTCTGTAGAACTGATCAGTAAAGTTACGTGATAAGTCACTGCTTTCCTCCTGTACTTTGTGTGGGCTGTGCACATTTCTGTAGACGGAGATGAACACGAGGTCGGCGGTGTCGGCCGGGGTCTCCGTCCTATTCAAGCTCCAATAATGCATGTGACAAATGTCAGGGTATTACGTTACTGTGAACCTGTATAGATTTATTGATTCCTCCTCTTTTTGTTTCCGTTTGGCTCACCGAAGCTCTCGCTCAAGTTTTATCCCCACCGTGGGTCATAAATATTTCCAGGAGTCAGCAGCAACGCTCTGTTTTCTTTCTTCTTTTATTTTTTTTACAGCTTCCTTTTGTGAGACCGGCCTCCTCCTTTGCGACTGGATTTGTTTGGTCCCTCTTGTTTCCGCCCGGGCTAATCTCCCTCATCGGCACAGCTCTGGTCTGCTCTTTCACCCTCCCACTCCTGGAAAAGACTGTTTGCAGTAAAGATTGCAATCTAACTGCTAATCTTTATGGCTTTCTCCAGGGCAGGGCGCTGAGCATCTCTGGATGATTTTGCCAGAGATGTAGAAACTCTCCGGAGCCTCAGAAGTTCTTTGCCAGCCGAGTTTTGAAGGGAGTGTTTTTTCTTGCACACACATATTCAGATGCGCCAGCTGTCACTACCGCAGTTGTCAAATGGGAAGCCAAAAGGTGTGTCAGGTTGTATTTGTTTAATGATGATGCTCATTACTTCTAACTGCTCACACTGTTTTCCGTTTTCCTCACCGTACAGAGAGACAATTATTTAAAAAAAAATCAAAAAAAAAAACAGCAGAGGAAGATGTGCATGTGTGAAATCCTCCCCTTACTCTTCCTTTCCCCAGCTAGCAAAGCAACATATATCTGTCATAATGAGGCGCAAGCAGTGCTTCACCATCAAGCTGCCTCTCATCGCAAACATAACACACAAAGAGATTTACTAATGCAGGCAGTTAACACAGCCAGTTTTATACGCGGCCTGGTTTATACAGCAGTACAGCAAGCAGTCCCTGGACGGCATGCATTATACACATCTAATTAAGTCTTCACATGTCTATAATAAACCACATTATACCTTTGAGGCTAGGGGGCAGGTCAGGAGCTGGCACTGAGTTTGTGTGAGACAGCCAGTTGTCAGTGATTGTGTGCGTGTGTGTGTGTGTGCGTGTGTTTGTCGAATCAAGCCTATGATAGCTATTTAACTTTCCCTAATTAACCCGGAATAAATCAGGGCAGCACAGTAAATATTTGTCGCCGGGGAGGGAGTAAGGGGACGGAGAGGCTCTCCGTAGTGCCGACGAGGGCCGAGCGGCGTGGAGGGGGATTGAGCGTCCGAGTGAAAGATGGGGCGACAGATTGAGGCGGGGAAGAGAGGGACAGAGAGGGAGGGAGAGAAAGGCTGAGGGCAGCCGGCCAGCTGTTGTTATACAGTTTGATTGGCCTATGGAGAGCTGCCTCTGTCTTTTCATGGCACCAGTAAAGTGCCGGGCTCCCAGCGGCAGGTGGCGGCTGCCCATCGCTCGCCTCCCGCGGGAGAGCAGAGGCAAAGATCGGCCCCGTCGCCGCGCTCTTCCTTTATTAAACACCTTCACGGTCTGCGGCGCCGTATCGAGAAAACAGAGATGCATTTCACACGGAATACCTAATCAGCACATAAAAGTCTGGGAAAACAATTTTTTTAATGGTGCAGCCACAGTGTACTTGCTTTGTCTTTCTCTCACATCAAAGGCTGGGGAGCCTCGGCGCTACAAATCAGGGGCCCGCTTCAAACAGCCCACACAGATTTACACAGGTCGCTTCGAGCGGGGCATGAAAAGCGCCGCACCCTCGCCTGTCCTTCACCAAGCCGAGTTTGGCAGTCGGACGGATAAGGGTACAGTAAACCGGAGGGGAGGGGAGGGCCTGTAAGTGCTCTGAGTGCTTTTCCCAGAGCAGCTTGACAGCCAGGTCTCGGTGACCGTGTTTGTGACAATCAGGCTTGCCTCACGTCCTCGGTTGGTTTAGTTGTTGCCATGGCGACGCGCGGTACAGTAGCGCCTGCATAGGTGCCAGCATCCGAGTTGATAGTCCTGATGTGGGCTCTTTGCAGTGAACACTGTATCACTCCACATCGCTAGCCTCACACGGCGAAGCTAACTCGTCGTCTCTCTCTCTCTTTTCACTCTCCTCTGTCTCTCTCTCCGGAGGGGTTTGATTTAATTCTCTGAATACACGTTGGGGAGGAGGAGTGTGAAGACTCATTTAAGCCTCCCTAAAACTTGTGAGTTTTTGCACCAAATGTTACTTTGGCTTTGAATCCTATGTTTTTTCTCTCTCTCTCTGCCTTTGCCCAGTAATTCAAATATTCTGAGGATCATTTTTCTTGGAATCAGAGATGATAGAAGTACAAACTCAGTTTTGAAATGAGCAAAATGAAATATAATTTATTGCTGGAACAATTTGTCTAGATCGTCCCATCTGTCCCAAAGAGGTTTGTTTTTATCGATATAGTTTTCAAGAAAAAGAAAAAGCTTTTGTAGTGTTTTGGTAGCAGCATATAACATCTGTTTACACACAAATGTGTGTACTAAAAAACACAGATTTAATCATATTAGTAGTGGGAAAAAAAATATAATATATATATATTAATTGAGTGATAGTTGCCATATCAGACTGTGTGGGTATTATCCAGAGAAAATGAGTGTGTGGCTCATTCCTTAAACGGTTCTCTTTGTTATTTAAATCCAACCCATTGTACAACCTCAGCACCATGAAGGCCGAGCAACGAATCAAAAGTTGTCCAATGAATGACTCAAAGGTGAGACAGACTGATGGGACAAAAGCAAGGAGAGCCATATTGTACTGCTGCTCCTCCTCAGAAAGGTTATCTCCCTCGCCCGTCCTTGAGCGCTTTCAGGCAAGTCAGCGGACATTTTACACCAATTTTACACCATCTCTGTAGATGTACCTTTATTTATATATATATATATATATATATATATATATATATATATATATATATATACAGTATATCCAGCAAGCTTGCACCCGATGGCTGTCCGCGTGTAATTGGGATTATGGTCACATTCAAACGGAGCGCTTGTTTGGCTCTGCTTCTCCGCTCGTGGATGGGAGCTGGCAAGGAGGGCCGCCGTGTCACCGCCGACCCCTCGGAGGGCGAGCGGTGACACGCGCCGCGCTCCACCGAGTCCCGCTCCGACACTGTAATAATACCCAATTATAACCTGGACTAATTGGAACGACGCTTTGTTTTTCTTTCTGTTATTTCAGAAAGCTGACAGCAACAACTCATGGCAGGATCGATGGCGGATTACGAGGCTCATGGAGCTGCATAGCGAGGAGGGCTCAGACTGAAGCTGCAGCTCTCATTAAAACCCGGCATGATCTCAGCCAAGCCCTGGGAAAGGAGGGGTGAGAAAGGCAAGAGGAGGAGAAAAGAAAGCAGGGGAAGAACATACAGGGGAGAAGAAACAGGAAATCTAAGGGAGGAAGAAAAAAAAAAAGTTGACTGTCCCCTGTACTCGGCCTCTGCTGGACTCTTATAAATGGGCATTGTTCCCTGTGAAGCACACAGCGGCTGTTTACAGTTGCCCATAAAGGAGGGCTTTATTCCTGCTCAGGGATGCATTGTGACAAGATAATTTGAATAGTCGAGGTCTTACCACGAAGCCATAAACATTTACGGGCGGTTGACACGGAGAATAAAGAATGAGCCGTGTAACCTCTGCAGGATGCCGCCTGACTCCTGATGCCACGACCGGTCCACCATCGCGGGCCTGACTATTGTCGTCAACAGGCCGGCGGGACGGGGCGAGAAAAAACACACAAGGGGGAGGTCGGGAGGGACGGAGGAAGGAACGCAAACAAGGCAAAGCCGAGGAAGGTAGAGGACAGAGATAGAGGCGATGCAGGTCTTACCCTGACCCCCCCTTCGTCTTTAAATTGGTTCCACAATGAAATGGCGGCGTCTTGTTTTTGTGTTTTATCACAGGAGGCGACCGCCAGAGCAGACCCGCGGGAGCAGCCAGACATGAGGCTGAATTCGATTAGACGGTAATCGGAGATGGACAGGCGGCGGCGCTGCCAGTGTCATCAAGCCGAAAGGAGGGCGGGGGGGGGATGGGTGATTTCACAAGGAAAACCGTCCCCACGACTTTACCATTTCCATTTCACGCCGCTCAACGCGGTGGCCACTAAGCGTGTTTGTGGTC
The DNA here is from genome assembly GCF_910589615.1 of Taurulus bubalis. Lineage (NCBI taxonomy): Eukaryota > Metazoa > Chordata > Actinopteri > Perciformes > Cottidae > Taurulus > Taurulus bubalis. Next base: position 19,941,016 of record NC_136601.1, read on the forward strand.
CACGCTCCACGCGTCGCGTTCCAGGGGTTCGATTCCTCCGGGGCGTGTGCGGTCACAACAACAGGTGGTGAGCGAGGACTCGGAGTCATTAGCGAGTTACCTGCCGGCCTGATCTCAGAGCGGCACGCGCCGCCTACTTGAGCGAAGTAGCAAAGCTGAGGACTTGTTCACACTGAGTTGCATTTTCTCTCCTCACAACTACACCCAATCTCCCCCGCATGCTTCCCTCGTTCTCCCTCGTTCTCCCCCCCTCGCTCTCCCTCTCCCACTGTCTGCTACCGAGCCGTTGTTTTCCTCCCTTGCCTTGCTTGGCATTCCGTTCATTCTCCAAGATGTTTCCAGCGTAACCAATGATTAACAATTATGCCAGTGCATCTAATTAATGCCGGCTAATTATGAGGTTGAGATGCTGACAGGGGATGGGGGTGTGGGAGGGGGAGGGCCAGGACGAGAAGATTGCAGCATTAGAAGTAATCAGGAGAGAAGAAGAGGGTGTAGGATGAAAAAGACACACAAAAAAAGAGAAAAAGAAAATAGGCTGAGAGAGAAAGGGAGAAGATTGGGATTGAGTGTCTTAATTGGCATGCTGGGTTTTTGTCTCGGGACCCTGAGCTTATTACGTAAATATACGCATAACTTGTGCATGAAATTAGAGATGCTACACTCACTCGTCTAATTTGAAGGCCACGTGGATCACATTGACAAAGACAGAAGAGAAGGAAAACAGTCTGTTTGTTTAGTTTTTTTTATTCCGTCTGTTCTGGATGGGGGTTCATCTTCAAACCACACAAGGTCCCTGGAGTGGCAGGGAAACTCAAGCCGTAATCACGTCCATCAAAGGCCCACGGATTTTGAATCTTCAACTAATTTGCTGTTCATTTGTCAGCAACTGGTGAACCAAAGTGGCAAACACAAATAGCCTGCAGTAGACACACACGAGACCTTTGATATACATGTATAAATCACGTGAACTAATGATTGCACTCTCTTCATTTACTCCCACCACCACCACCACCACCACCCCACCCTCTCACCCAGCCACTCACCCTTTCAAATCCTCTGAGGAACCACACCAACGGACCTCTATCCACTTCCCCAACCCAGGGAATACTTCATCAGGGAAAATAGCCAAGAAAAACGACCTCTCTTCGCGGCTCATAATGAGGCATCATTAGCATAGTCGGTGTCTGCAGCCCTACAGTATGCCGGAGCTTTATGTCCGACGACGTTTTTATTCCCGCTACCATTCTGTAAGGGCTCCATAATAACGTTCCAAGGAGAGAAAACACATCATATATTAAAGGAACATGATTTTTTTTTTTGCTTGCTTCTGTATTCAAATGAGCACATCTAAAAGAGAGCGAAGGCAGAGGAACAAAAGGGTTTGGGGAATTACCCAGAGAGCAGTAATTATATTCAGAGGAGCCTGTGATTTAGGGTTTGTTGTTTTTGTCTTCCTGCGAGGAGCCGAGGCGGGAGGCTGTGCAGCGCCGAGCGGCGACACGGATCCTCCCCGGTCTTCCGAAGTGCATTAAACTTAATGATTGACAATGATTGAAACCACGGTGAGCAGGCGAACCGCCGGAGCGAAGGGGGCTCGGTTCTGCGGATCTGCTGCTGTCGCTCCGCTTTAACGATCCAACAAAGTGAAGTTTTTTTTGTTGTTGTTTTTTTTGTTTTTTTTTAGCTAGACTGGACTGTAAGGCCTGTGTTTTCTGAGAGGCTGAGCTCACACAGCAGGGACCGGCAGGGCCAACGGGCCACAGACGTGTTTGTCAATGTGACGTGGAGCACGAAATGCTTATGTTTAGCACTGTCAAAGCAGCTATTTGTGTTTGAGATGTTGGATTCAATAGTGCTTCTGCCTGAGTGGATTCCCATCTATTTTCCAAGTCCTCACCCTTTTAGTGTCAAGGTAGGGAGCATTAAGTTGGATGGGAAACTTAAATAGTAAATCAATAGCGCTGCATTTTTTATTCCAGAAGTTGCATCTTAGTCAATATTCCACGTCATTCATCCTCTCCTCCATCTTTTTGCCGGTGCCATTAGCCCTACATTCATCGCCAACCTTGTTAGCATCAAATGCAAAAAGAAAAAATTACTAAATGATTCACCGCTTCCATCAAAGCCAAAACAGACACGTTTCTTCAGTGCGTGTCAAGATCACGTCTGAAAATAAAAATTCAAGGATTGAGCTCCGCTTTATTTCTTTCTTTCTAAGGCTGTCTCCCCTTAAAAGACCATTAAGTTGTAGCGAGCTGTGAATGGTACAAATTTGAATATGAGCAGAAACGCTATTAAACCCTTCCTTTTCATAAATGGCATTTTTGTTAACCGCAGCTTAAGAATGATTTCTTTCTGACTCGCCTGAGCTTTGGGCGCTTAGTTGCCGGCTTCTGACAGAACTAAATGTCCAGTTAATTAGTTTCCAGTGAGCAGGGTTGTCTGCAAATAGGAGGCGAAAAGGAATGTCGGCTGAGTCTGCTTTTCAAATTCACGCAGCGAAATGCCTTTGGGGGGAGCCAGAAGTAGTTGTCGGAGGACAATAGATGAAGAATTCCTCTAATATCATTCCTCTTCTGAAGCATTACATTACAGCCACCCTGGCAAGTGTATATGAATCTATGTTTGTGTGTGTGTGGACGGGGGGGGTTCTGGCAATTTGGCTTCCTGTGAGACAAACATTTTTATCTCTGGCAATAAGTAGCAGCAGCTCTACTGTAGGCGCGTTGCGTTTTATTTATTGTAGGCCTATGTGATGTAATAGGCACACCCAGTGTAGTAAACATCAGAGGGGAATAGCTCACTGAAAGCTGCTATGAAAGTCAATCGGGCTGCAATAACGTAAATCAATGGCAGACAACAGCCCAAAGCCTATGCAATGTTCTACTAAATTAGGCATGTAACAATTACGGTGGTGTGCTTTTCTTTTTTCCTCTCTCTTACGTGTGACCTTTGATTATGATTCTGGCAGTGATTGGGAGGGGTGCTTCATGCATGGCAGGTGTGATTACTGCAGGTATAGGCGAGGTTTCAATTCGGCAAATGTGTGTGTAATTTGGTGCATGCGTTTATGAGGGAGTGTGTGGTGTGCGGGGCTCGTGCTGTGTTACCTGATGTCGTTAAGTCGGCGTTGGCCCCAACGAAATAATTTCCCGGGTGCTCGCTGTTTACAGTGCTCTGCTCTGTCCAGACTTAAACTGCGGCGCCAATTGCACACGTAGCTCATATTCTCCTCCAAATGTAGCCTGAGGGAGACGCGGCCCACCACCAAAGCCTTAAATAATGCGGCCTAAAACACTTTTCATGCAGTGACCCTCTTTTTTTCAAGGCGTCGTGCTGAATATTTTAATACGCCGAGATCTTAAACCTTTTCACAGCACTCTCCCGCCGCAGATCATTTCCCCGGCTCCGGCTAAAATCGCAACAAAAAAAACAGCAGTGTATCAAAACAAAAGGAGTCGTCTCTAATCCCTCCGCCTGGCGTTTACAAGGGGTTCGTTATGGTTACTTTTGAAGACGCGAAATGATGAGCCGGGTGAAGTCGCTTCTGAGAGAGGGGGAAGAGGGGGCCCTTGGTAATTGACCTTGCTGTCTTGAGCCTAGTCAGCAAGTAATAAAGAACATTTAAATGTTAAAGCAGGAGCTAAAGCGCTTGAAGGGCTACACGTACGCTGCATTAACGAAATAATGGCCCAGCTTATTTCATATTCCGTGTGAAACCAAGGTCACCATTTCCTGTTGTTTAATAGGCATGTGAGGGTGCAAAGCTCTCATTTGGACGGGACTGTGAGTTGGTTTATGTTTGAGAGTGGAAAGCGTGTGTGTGTATGTGTGTGTGTGTGTGTGTGTGTGTGTGTGTGTGTGTGTGTGTGTGTGTGTGCTCATGGGTGCATATCTAAGTATCTGGGAGACTTTTCATGCCAGGTAGAAATTGAATATTGAAATAATTACCAGTTGATTAACGATCCGCCGTAACAGGTATATGAGGTTTCTGATTTGACAACGCAGATATATCAGCTCAGTGATTAAAACTAAAATTAGAATTGCCTTGACGGGGCACCTGAATGATTTAAAACGGGTGTGTCTTCCGGGGTGTACACGGCAGTTTGGCATCACGGGTAGAGAATCCGATCGGCCGCAGTCCTAACTGTTTTGTTTCAGCTATACTTCAACTTACACCATCAGGATGTAAGTCTATTTATAATATTCTCATTTAAAACCCGCCTCGCAAACTCAAGTAAACGTGACAGACCGTGCGGCGAGCCCCTTCTTTGGATTCATTTAGATTCCAAAATGTAATTGTTTCTAATGGAAGCAATTTGAGCTCTCAGCACCCAGTTGTCAGAACTCCTCGGCGAGTCCCTTTTGGCCGGCCGCGACAGAGACCGAGCATGTGAGTGGCTTAATTGAGATGGCATTTCCACCGGTTTCCATGGAGAAGGTCACCTCGGAGTCAGCGTGAGTGGGCGCTGATGTCGGCGCCTCATTTCCATGTTCCCACTGTACAAACGGAGACATCCACCTGAGGCGCGTTGGCCCGCCCTCCTGCGTTCCCGCTGTGATCAGAAACTATTAAGGCTCGGCACCACCGAGAGAGCTTTCACCGCACAGGGCTGGCGGGCTTTTCCTCGCCACCTGCAAGCGGCGACGTCGCCGGTGACCAGGAGCGATCCCTCGGGGAAGCTCGTGGAAATGTAAGTGTTTTGCTTTATGTTCGCAGCAATCTCCCAGGACACGAACAGGAGGAATACAGACGATGATCTGGAATCAGGAAGCACAGATTTGAAGGCAGCAGCACCAGCTGCATGACAATAACTCCAGACCAGTGGTTTGGCTGGTTGAAGGCTTGGTTTCACACAAATTACTATCAATCCAAGCGCTTCCTCCACTACCCGAATACAAAACAAAAGGAGACCTGACAAACTAAACAGTAACATGTCTACTTATTTCATAATGATGGGAAAATGTCCAGTGTGAGTTCCTGGGGTTATTGAAAAGGAACGTCGCTACTAACATACCCAAGGGTGTTTAAAAACAAAGAAATTCAATTCAATTCAGTTTATTTTGTATAGCCCAAAATCGCAAATTAAAATTTGCCTCGGAGGGCTTTACAGTCTGTTCACATACGACATCACACTTGGATACATTATTATATTGCTACCTTGCCGTTTTTACTCACAGTGTTTACCATGTCACATGTTGTGTTGACTACCAGCGCTTTCAGTGATAATAACAGTCATTTTACAGGCTTTAAAAAAAGCAGGGCATTTAATATTCCTCTCCACTGTGCTGGATTTGTGGTTAAAATCCGTGAGATGGATATCTCAAAGACATAGCTAGAATTTTTAGGAAAAACAATTGCTCACAATTGTTATTGTGAGTTAGTTGAGAAGATTGATAGCTCTCACTCGGTCGCCTGTTGTGTATCAAGCTATGACCAAGAGACGGTTCGCTTAGTGAAGCGTAAAGACTGGAATGATGAGGGAAAAGCCAGCGGGATTACGGTTTTAAACGATCCGCCTCCCGGCACCTGCAAAGCTCACTTATCAATGTTCCATCTCAATTATTTAACAGGCAGAACAGTTAAAATGTGTTGTGTTACGTTACCAATGAGGAGTTTTTATGCTCTAGCTCCTCTTTGGTGACTTAAGGCTACCAGGCAGCCAGCATGTTAAAGTGTTATTTAAGGAGCTTTGAGGTGCTGGTCGGCTTATTTTGTAACTTTGGACAGAGCTGAGCTCGCCGTTCAGTCTTTATGCTTAGCTAAGTTAATTTAGCCTGCTGGCTTCAACTTCATATTAAACAAACCAAGGGTCCTATTTACACTGACTTTGAAACCCAACATCATAGTTCACGAGCCAGTTAAAGGTTTGATTTCACCCATCACGAAGATATTTCATGTCCACCCCTTGTGGGATCTCGCCATACAGATTCTTCTGTTTTTTTAAGCCTGCTATGGGCGACTGTGACTCAGTAGGGAGCAGGGTTGTCCTTCAATCAGAAGAGGTTCGATCCTGGCTCCACTAGCCTTTGTCAATGTGTTCTTGAGCAAGACACTTAGCCCCAAATTACAGTGTATGAATGTTAGTTACTCCTGATGGGCAGGTGGCATCTTAGGCCATTTCTACAGTAATAATCCCAGTACCGTCATTGCTATTACAGTAGTTATCAAAATATCATCACAGTAACCGTGTATAGTTTACAGTAAATCCCAGTTTACTGTAACATGCATCACTGTATTCATTTTAATACTGTAAATGAATACAGTAAAATAATTACATACTGTAAAATGAAGATGCAGTTTTTTTCAACAAGTCATTTATGTTAATATTTCAACATTTTAAATACACATATTACATTTTGTTTTTAGTTTGTAAAAAAAATAAGTTTTTCATGGTATTCTTGAACATACAAGATTTTACATGGTCCTCTTTCTTCAAGTTACTATTACAATTTAAACATGTTTTAATTAAAGTAATTTGACAGTAAACAGTCAAATTCAAGCACTGGAAGCAATAACATATTCAGGTTAAGGGGGAAATGTATAAAAACAATTTTAACTGGAAAAAGTGCAATTTCAAACAATCAAATGTTCATGACTGACTCTATAGTTACTGTATTGAACTGGAATCCATGAACTGGAGTCTTCTTCCTGCGTATTTATTAGGAGAGACATGAAAGAAACCCTTACTTTGATGTTCCCGGTCAAATAAAAGTGTATTTAAGGGGAAAGTGAGAAGGTAAGCATTGTTAAGTCTGGAAGGTGTGGTTCACGTGGGGGGATGGTTCCCATAACAAACACCTGCTTTTTTGGTTTGAAGTTTGAAATGTGTACAACATTCTATATGGGGCTGCGAACAAGTGTTCACGTGTGTGTGTGTGTGTGTGTGTGTGCGTGTGCGTGTGCGTGCGTGTGTGTGCATGCAAGGGGGATGTGATTTTATATGTTTAAATGCCTAGTGTGGAGGATATCATAAGGTCTTGAGGCAATCCGATGTAAAACCCAATATTTATGATTGATTAAAGTTGTTAATCAGTCAGATTAGACCGAACACGACAGAGGGTTAAGCTAGCAACAACGTATCAACGTTATACCAGCTGGTGCAGTCTGCACTGCCATGTAGCGTTAGCTAGGAAAACACACGCCATGTTGTGCTGTCTGTCCTGTTGTGGCGTTCTGGTTCATTTACAACGTTCTGGTTCACCTTCAGTGATACTCAGTAACGTTACTCGAGTCACGTGGTGCTGCACGGTAGCTAGCAAGAGAGAAAAGAGTCAAAACATCTCCAAATGGAGCGAGCCTTAGCTAACGAGTAGCAACACACACACACACACACACACACACGCACGCACGCACACACACACACACACATACACAGTGCAAATACTCTATTTTGGTAATATTAGTAACACTAACGTTAGCTTACTAGTGCAGGAAAGTGTGTCCTTACTTCCCTCTTAAAGTCATGTAGCGTTAACGGTAACTGTGGTGTCTGTAGTTAATGTACATTTGCAAAATGCCTGGCAAAAAGGAAATATGAAGGAATAATAATGTGCTTCCTTACCTTGCTGTTGCTGAAGTTGTGGACAATTGAAGTCTGGACAATTGTAGCTCTAGCTCTACAATTGTGTCGAGAGAAGATTTACCCGGAAATGAATTTTGACTATGATGCATTGCAGATCTACAGCAACATGCTGTATAGGAGTTCTACAGTAATAATATGGCCAGTATACAGTAATATTACTGTGAAAACTTGCTTGTGTGGGTGTGAATGGGTAAATGATTACAAGTAGTGTTAAAGTGCTTTGAGTGGTCGGAAGACTAGAAAAGCGCTATACAAGTAAAGGTTCGTTTACCATTCATGGCCATTTCAATAACATTTCTATTACATACCAGTAAGAGCATGCTGCCCCACAAATACACAGGAGGACAATGTAATGTCATTTGGTGCTCAAAGTATTGAAAGGAATCAGCAGCAGCATGACTTTTCAGACACAGTATCTACAGTATGCCCTGCTGGTTTTGGGATTTCCTTGTATTGCCTGTTTTCTACTGCCATTGACCGCCTGTTGATTCCTCCCCCACTACTCTTCACTACTCCGCGGCCGTGGTCCATCGACTGTATGTCTATGAGGAAAACAGTTTGCTCACTTTTAATGTTTTGCTATCAGCTATCAGTTATCAGCTAACGGAGACGGAGATGAGACGCACGGCTGCACAAATCTGCGTGCAGTCAAACGAGACTGATTCTGTTCTGAGTGAAAAACATGTCCGCCACACGTGCAGGCTGGACGAGGGGTTAGCCGATTATGGGTTGTGTTCATTCAATCGCACAATAGTGGTTGCTGCAGACACACCTGGCGGAGATTAGTAATTTGGGCGAACCGCCCCTTTAAAACCAGCACCGAGCCACTTCTGTTGTTCATGTGGAAAAACACACAGTCACATTAAGATGATTTGACAAATAATGCGTTTCAAGAAACTCTTGTTGTCTCATCAGCCTGCACATTGTTTTTCCTGCCTGTCAGCCACACCCCCGTTTGACACAGTGTTTGTCTCGACAATTCTGTGTTGTCTTTATTCGTGGTGTCTCATTGACGAGCTGCAATCAATAGAAGACAATTCAATTTACAAGTCTGTCACTTGGCAAAACAAAACTGTGTTAAACAAAATAATAATTGAGTCTCAGTCATTGTTTGCTTTGTCCAATTATAACTGATTCTCCACCTGTCATGGTGTCTTCACTTCCACTTCTATTCCCCCCCCACACACACGCACATTATACCATTACAGTTGTTCTTCCTTCATTATTTGGTGTGCAAAGCAGGGTTCGGCCTGGAGGACCTCCCTCCAGTTGGTCTCATGTGAGAGACGTATCGCTGAAAGAGAAATTTACAGCGATGCATTCAGGTGTCCCCTCAGCCATTCGTTCAGAGTGCTTCTGGGGCCTGAAGGGGGAGGCAAAGTGGATGTGACAGGCTTAGATTAAATGCCAGAGATGGGGCGTTTCTCACACACACTAGAGCCTCCTGGACAGCAGCCTAATTAGGCACTTCCAGGCTCTGCCATCAGCTCTTCCAACAGAATGCTCCCTCCAAAAACACATTTGTTAATGGACCCAAATGGAACACTGCAACACAGTGCGGCTCTGCAGAGAGACGCTGATAATAGGCCCATCAGCTCTTTGGAATTCATTAATAGCAGATTGATTTTGCTATTTTTCCCCCCCTGTATTTTTACTGTGGTTTAATAGCACTGTTGTTGTGTTATCTTCCTCTTTCATCTTCACATGCCTTCAGAATACGGATAAGCAAATGATCAGATGGTCGGTGACACCCTGCGACATCAAAAGCGAGGCAGGGTTTTGTTTTTTTCCCTTTGCTATCAGCTCTCACATTTCTGTAAGAACTTGTCAGTCTGTATCACCCGAGAGAAGGTCAGGTGTTTTTCTCAGGCATAACAAACGTAGATATCGTCTCCTTCTCAGATAAAGTGTTCTTCGTGGATATTATCGCGTCGAGCATAGGGAAGATTTCTTTCCCCCGTATCCACCTCCGTTCATCTGCCTCGCCGCAGACGTGCTGGACAGGAGATAAATCTGATTACGGAGTGCGTGGGGTAATGTTCAATAATAAAAAGTATTATTTGCCAAGATCAATGTGTGTCGCCACAGCGATAAAGTACAATGAATGGAAAGTGCTGGAAGCCCGCAGTAAATTTTGATGCGTCGCGATATTGAACACATTGTGACAACATACTGCTCGCCAGGGCTGTAAAACATCTTCCAACAGGCTGTTGAACATCCGCCCCGCTACATTCTTACACACCACGACTGCCATACATCAAGCCCGGGCCACAGCACGCGGCGGCTAAGTGTGAGAGGGATTACATGGCAAGAAGCAAAACAGGACAGCACAACATATTCATCAGGGGAGAGTGGGTCTGTGTGTGTGTGTGTGTGTCTGCATGGCACGCCGCCCTGCGCCTGTATACAGTAAGTGTGTGTGTGCGACAGGAGGATGGAGGGTTCCATCAATCACTCAATTAAAGCTGCGCGTGACAGCGACATGAGACCGCATGACTGATGGATGGCCCAAATCTTCTCAAGTCGGAGGCTTTGAGCCCACTCTGGCTCGGTTGACATTCACCCTCGCGATCAACAAAAACCCAGATCACGTCAAGTGCGACCGTCGCGAGCTTGAGAAAAACTTTCTCTACCTACCTCCCGTTTGCCCCGGACCGCGTGCGGCGCGGCCGCCCTCAAAGCTCCCGCTGTCGGGAGGCTGGGGTTATTTAAGAATGTTATCTCTAATGCACAGATGTCTTAAAGGTCCCGGCGGAATAGGCCTGCAATTTTCCCGCCTAATTAAAAATTAATTAAATCGTCCGTGGCTCTAGCCAGGCATAAAGCTGAAGGCCGCAGCAACCGCCACTGGAAACGCAATCATTTATTTAACTCAATTACAGGAAGCCACAGCAGGCTCCTCCGCCACCGATGTCACCTGGCGAGTCGGGGGCAGGGCGCCTGACCGAACCGGTACAACTCCATGCAACTTACACCCCACACACACACACACACACCTCATTTGGGGAATTCGGCGAGAACACTGCCAGATTCCTGCTTGTGATGCTGCGCGCATCTCCTCCTGCTGTTGCGATACATACATAGTCATAGAGATATCCTTTGTCACCTGTTTTCGCTGCCTCATCCCTGGGGGCTGATTTGGGCTGATTGATCAGAGATTCAGACACGGGATCAATAAGGCTTTCACCTCTCCCTTGGCAAGAGCAAGGGGCTCAGTGATGGCCCATGCTGTCCAATTATTCAGTAATGGAACACTGGAACCCGCCCAAGGCTATTAACACACTGGACACTGGGGACGGCAAGCGGCACTGCTAATTGTTGGGTTGTATTGTTAACTGTGACAACAATGCACTGCCCTAATTCCCTTCTTTTTTTTTGTTTCCTTAGCGCGAACACAGAAATGCCACAATGGCACTTCTCCATTACACCTGCATATTCCTGAAGTGCAGACACAGTCCAGCGTCCACCATGCAGCAGTTGTGACCCTTGAAGCCCAGTCGTCCGCAATATTGACAGACAGGGAAGTTAAGCTCACAATGGGCTTACACTAATTGTAATTCCCTCCGGATGCAGAACGTGCGGAAAATGTGAAACGAATTGTGGTTTAAACTGATAATCAATTAAAGTCAACGTGTCCGTAAAGGTAAATTCAGTTTCGGCTCCGTCTCTCTTCGAGGTATTAAAAATGGACACGGGTGTGGAGCGCCTCGCATAGTTTGACCTCACTTGCTGAGTTTGCGAATGTCATTACCGAAAGGAAACGGAGGAAATCAAGTTAATCTTCCTCTCACTGTGTGTTCCCGCTTTTAATGTTTACAATCCCCTTGAGGGCGGCACAATTTCTGCAGCGCCCACAGACTGGTGTGTGAATGTGTTCGAGGAATCAAAAGAAACGGAACAAATTAAGACGTGTACAAACGTGTACAACGATATCGAGCGCAGGAAGTCTCGGACTCAAAAGCGCCATCGTCATCGTTTTACTGCTCTTTGGTTTGTTTGATTATGAATTTGCCTGAAGTGAAATCTTGGGGGTATTTTTTTTTGACGCACATTTGTATGTATGAATTAGTTCTGCTACATCGGGACTCAGTGAGCTGACAGTAATCACAGCTCTAAGTGTGATGTGCTACGCCCTTTCTCATTATGAGCAAATCACATTATTCTGTTCTGGTGATTGCCACTGTTTACAGACCCCCCCGCGCTCTGGGTGAACCTGCGCTGGAGATAACAACCAAAGACCACCTTCTACTACTTTTTGGTAGAACTTGTTCTACTGATCTGTGAGGCACAACACAAACCTCCTGCAGATACGGCGCTGTTATATATTCCCAGTGCTATAATGCAATATGTTCGGGCTTTGTAGAAGAGAAAAGCGGTGCTCCGCCGGGAATCACAGCGTTTGGATGTTTCAGTACCTGGTGTTACAGAGCTCACGATGATGTACACCAGCTCCAGACTGATACTGGTGTGTGATGTAGCCGCCTACAGATATGCCTTTGGTTGCCTGCAAAGCAGCCTCTGTGGTTCAGGGACCTCAGGTGCTCTGGGCTCCATCAGTTTTCTGCTACATATCATCAGGGCAGAGCTGAATCCAGCCTGAATCGGCGGCTGTGCTGTGTCTGATGAATACAGGAAACCATTGGAGGGAGTGTTCAGAACATCCAGAAATGCAGTGATCGCGATTGATGCCTTTGGTCTGTCTGTAGGAACTGTTTGTACTGTCCCACCTGAAAACGAATGCAAAAGTTAAAATGTATGACATCATATGCATTTTAACATGGATGCTGGGGCCACCCACCTTCATCCTTTATTCAGCATGTATAATGCAACAAGAATACAGTCATGCTACGCTATTTGTTGTTTTCTAGCCTATCGATTTTTATGTTTCGCAACCAGTTTTTTTTTGTTAATGGAGCTACACACAGCGAATATGTAATGTTGTGCCTTTGATGATGCCGGCTGGTTTCACCACCTCGCTTCAAGAATGAATCAGCGATGCCCGTTAATTAAAAGAGGATGAGTAATGTGGTTAGTGCTTTTCTTTCACAGGGCGTGCTCATCCAATCAGATAGCCATTGATAAGGAAATACAGATGGGGGACAGATTGAAGGCAAAAGCATCATTAAGAGTCTTTAGCTTAGATTCTCTGAACTCTGCTATAGAAAAATACACTTCATGAACACATTGCCTCATTTTGTGTTTGTCTGACCAGTCACTCCTAAAATCTCCCATAGTGGTGGAAAGTAACTAAATACATTGTAATTGTAATTTTAAATGTTAAGCTTTTTACTCTCCGACAGCTATGTGAAAGCCATGTTTACCATGAAGATTGTTTCCATTATATTTGATCAGCTTATAAAATGTGATTCTGTCTAATAGATGAAAATAACTTTATATGATTGAAATTAGCTCCATCTCAGCCAGATGCTTTGCATTTAACATCCACAATGCATCAGTTTAATTAATTCCATGTTATGTATCACTATGCCTCCCTGTGAGATGCACAAATCTCACCTTTTGCATACAAATAATAATAGTTAAGGTGTGACTTTGTAACACATGTTTCTGTTAAGTACTTTTATCTACTTTTTTTCTGGCCACTTGGGGACAGCGGAAACAAGCTGTTCACACGACCTTTTAAGTTGATGTGGCAAACTTGTCAGCAAACAGTTGACTATTTTCACAAGTGCGTGTGTAAATACTAAACACACGTGTTCAAATACACAAGTGTGTTTAGTTTGTGTCCTTTTTTTATTTATAAAGTTCCACGCCTCTTGTGTCCTGTGTTTTTTTTCTCTTTTTTTCCCGTCTATGTGGTTTCCCCTCCTCTTTCCTTAGGATCACCTGTGTCGTGTTAGTCCTGTCGGCCTTGCTCGGCTCCCTTTTCTTTCTTCCACCAATTAGCTTTCAGCCGGCCCTCGTTTCGGCCCACCTGTGTTTCTTGTGTATTTATAGTCCTGCTGGTTTGATCCTATTCATCCCTGTGCAACCCTGTCTCCTAAAAATCACGTTCCCCCAGAACTAAAACGCATTCTCAATTACGTTTGACTAGAAACGTATTTTCTCCCAGATTATGTTTTTGTTTGACGTATTACAAATACCACTGCAGTCAACTCGGCAGACACTCGGATCTCCGTGGTTAAATCAGACACTGAGATTTTAGGAAACACATTCAAACGATCGGAAAGATCCATGTGACACAACATCCAGTTTTCAAAATACTGACTGAGATGGATGCGTAAAAAGTAAAAGTAAAAGTCTAAACATGTTTATTAGTCATTAAATATTCAGAAATGAGATTTTGTTTACTTTGTAAAATATCTGAATTGGTACAGTTAAGATGTTTGCATGTGGTCAGACATGTTCTGAACACATGCATATCGGTCAGTGTTTTGAAAATGTGTCTGCTGAGTTGACTGCAGTGGTTTACTGCACTAGATGGAGTTTATCACCCACTTTGGGCTGCATTCACAAACAACCCGACTCAGAGAAGACCGGACCCGGCGCGACGGGTGCCGGTACCGGCCTCACACCGGCGGGCAAGCGGTCATCACACCGCCGCTCTTCGCTCGCCACTACTGAGGGAATCCGTGTTAGTTTCTTTTCCTCCGCAAAGCTTAGAAATTCAAATATGCTTAAATACAGCGGGAAAGCAGGAAAACAATAACACAAACATACGGTGATTATAAACGTATTTATAATACGTCAAACAAAAACGTAAAACAATAACACAAACATTTGTTGATTATGAACATAAAACAATAAAACAAACATAGGTTGATCATAAACGTATTTGTAATACGTCAAACACCGACGTAATCCGGGAATTGAGAATGCGTTTTAGTTCTGGGGAACGTAATTTGTGCATGATGCCGTTTCATTTGTCATTTTGCTCATTTCTGGATTTTCCGTTGCTCACTTTGGGATTTGGGGATTTTATGGACTGTTTCATTGTTTCACTCGGAGATCTTCTGATTGCTCACCAGCTCCACCTCCGATGTAAGTTCAAGAAAAATCACCTTTATTTATCCTCCTACTTCCTTTTTTTCCTGCCTGCTGCCTTGTGCAAAAGGGACAGATTATGTCCACCTTGACAAACACAAACGTTAGCTCCGTTTTGGTCTCCACCAGCTCCCCGCAGGAAAAACACCTGGCTCTTTAGCTGCGTAATGCCCTGCTGCATTCAGCTAGCAGCTACCTGTCTGTCTGATGATGGTGAGTGTACAGCTTCCCACTAAAACCAGCTGCCAGCTGTTGCTCCAAACGATGCTAATAACAGTGGTGGGATAAAAACATTAAAGTTGCAGGCTGTGCTAGAACACTCTGTCGAGCCTCGGGAACGAGCAGGTCTGTGACGGAGTTTTACTGTGAGAAGCACCTTTTACAAAACCTCTACATTATTCAAAGTCATTTGATCCATTGTTACAATAAAACATATTGTAATACAGTTTTGAAGCTTTAATGGTATGGCAGTGTTTCTACATTATGGTGGTGTTACTTTTACCTAAATAAAAGACAGTGTGAAGGTTTAATAGGCCTTTTTGACAGCAGACGTTTTGACTTGTCATCGTAGGAAAGGCACAGGTGTCACTAATTACATCCATGATGGCTCTGTTCAAGTCACCCAGTAAAGGCAATCAGGACCAGGACCCTGGAACTGAAGCAGCCATCATTCATTTGATCATTCCTACACCTGTGCCTCTGTGTCAAGTCCAAATCTCGTGTCATGTCTGTGAAAGAGGCCAATCACTTAACTGTACCATGCAGTACACCTGCATGGAGGCATCAGCATTATTTTTGCATGCCTCCACACTTGGCAATGCGTTCAATAGATGTATCTTATACGTCTTTTTGTCTGTTGATGTTTAGTTCACATCAAAGCTGTTCAAGGCAGACAGGTGATTGAACAAAGAAATACAAATGTGCAGTGCTTATGTTAAATATTTACAGGTTTTTATGCAAAGCATAGAGGCAAAATGCTGAAAGGACGTCTTTTACTCAGAGTGATATTGAACATTTTTGCAGTTGATAAATACAGGTTTGTATAAAAAAAAAGCAATCAGGGATTGTGAACCAGTAATCGTGGCTTTAAGGTTTTTTAATCCACCACTTTATGTCTAAAGCTGACCGATTTTGAGCTTTTACCTGCAGTCAAATAAGACCAATTTTGGGGGGATTTAAGCGAATACACAGTTAGATGAAAACAGCAATGTTTCTGCTCATGGGATGAGCTGTCTAAATGTTGGCTCGCTCAACTTCTGATAACAAACTGTAATTTCATGACTTTTGGCTCAAGGCAAAGTCACGAGATCGAGCAGAGAGCGGGATCCCAGCAGCATTGTTTGCCATCGCTGCCCTTTGAGTCTCAATGGTTGATACGTTTATTGCCGGAGGCCTTGTATTGTGTAACGGTGTGGCTTTTCTTTTTCTTTTTTTAATAAATGAATAATTTAATCTGCCTAACGTGACGGGCTGTGAGCTCTTCGAGCCGCAGCTGTACATGTAGGAAATTGTTTTGGGAAATTACTTTTTGTATTTCTGTAAATGTCATTTCTCTCCTATTTGAAATTGCAAGCCATTTCTGGGAAGTAATATTCAAACAAAATGCTGTTTTTAAATCTGGCACATTTGCTTTATTGCAGACCTCCTCTCGCACAGCCCACACACAGATAAATGTCTGCATGTGTGTGTGTGTGCAGAGTTTGAGTGGCTCTTTTAAAAAAAAAGCACATCCAGGGCCAACGGCATAGACACGCAGCTGAAAGCTCAATGCCGCTTCAGTGTGAGATCTTTAACTGCTGAATCCATATTTTCTCCTTCGCCGATGAATGTTTCCGAGGTGTGATACAGTAATTGTAAAGGTAGCAGGTGCTGAATCCAGAGGAAAGGTCAGATGGTGAATTAATAAAAACACGCCACAGTCACTCTTGGCTTTAATAATGTCACTGTCTTAATTAACTCGCCCATCACACGTCAGGCAGAAAATCTGTCTCCTCTCAGAAAAGAAATATCTGCGAAGCAATTCAGCAAGGTTAAATTAAAGTGACAGACCGAGTTTACATTTCGGGCGCGCATGTGTCACAGCCTGGCGTTGTTGGCTTTCATTAAAGTGACAGGCGGCGTGTGAAAGTGTTAATGGAGAAGTGTTTCACACCTTGCCAACCGTTGCCCCGTCACAGATCTGCGGCGCTCTGGGATCACTGGCGCCTTCCTGATCAGCCTGGTGGTTCCTGCACTGACGCATGATATTCAAATCCCGTCCACAGCGCTATCGATCAATATGTTTTGAAGCTACCATCCACACACACACGCACACAGACACACTCTCTCTCTCTCTCTCTCACACACACACGTGTATGTGTGGATGCAACTCAATACTCCAGACTTGCAGGCTGGACATGCCCCTTCACCTCTTGTTCCCATCAAACTTGGCACAAGGCTGCAGGGTTTTTTGTACCGCACATATTTTCGGGTTGAGAGGATACAGAGCGTCCCATGAATAAAACACCACTCATTCTTTATGACACACGCAATAAAAGCATTTACTTACTTAGAGCATCCGAAAAACTTGAACTCAAACGTCAAAGTAAAAAAACGGCTAATATTTCGGGTTATTTCCAATTTCATTCGATCGCTCGGAACTGGGCGTGGCTTATAGTGACAAACCGACTGTTGTGTTGAATAGTCAAAAAATGACCTCCTAGCATCTATTCCTAACCTATCCGACTTGATCCCGACGTCATGCACACGTGGTCATCGATAATCTCACAAGAGCGAAGCGGCCGCAGATTTTAGAGCCAGGCGCCGCAGTCACTCTCCACCGACTGCGTGGCCCAGTGCATGATGGGAACCGCCTGGCTGTCGCCGCATCAGAGAGCTGATTGGCTCTTAGATTTGATAACAAACACCACGTTTTGTAGAAAATCCTCACTTTCTGTCAAGTTGTAGTACTTAACGCACGATTGTTATCCGTTAGACTCTGGTTTAATCTAGAAACATATTTTATTTGGTTGATAATAATAAAGCTTATTTATACAACACATATCAAAACAAGCAGCAAAGTGTTTCACAGGCAAACATACAAAAAACAAGTGATCCAGATACACGCACATTTCTACATAAATATATGTTTACATGTGAATAAATCCGAAAAAGTTCTGCAAACTACTAGTAGCCTACAGATCGAATCTAACAGGAAGTGACTGGATCTGTGTGTTCTTACAGACAACCCGGTTCAACGTGTTATTTTATTAAAAGGTTGGAGTTGAAATGAATGAAGGAATAGAAAAGTGAAACCAAGGGATTGTCACAGAGAGTCTCATTGTTCAGTTTCAAACATGCTGTCTCACATCCCTTTATGTTGTTATGGTTTATATGCAGATTATAATCTGATCGTAAATATATGCAGACAACAGTTTATGAAACACCACACAACTCAGTGTGACCTGTGTTGACTTGATCAAGTTTTATTGTAAAGTGACAAAATAGTTGATTCAAAAGATGATAATCAAAAACATGACTCGTCCAGTTTAACCCTTCATCAAAGCTCCTGTAGCTGAAGTCCAATCAAAGAAGGAGGGCTGAGGCTGCAGTTCAACACCAGAGAGAGGATATCAAATAGCAGACGTCAGTTTTATCACTTTACAGCAGTTCTCAGCTACAGCCATGTAACGTTTTTAGCAGGTTTAACAGATTATTGAAAGTTTACAACATGATCTGCGTTTGTCGGTCATGGTCGTTTGTTCTCGCGTCACTTTAAATCCACACGGAATTATCTCCTTTCCTTTCGTATAGGAAGGTCCAGTGTTTCCTATGCTCAAGGAGCTGATAAAGGAAGCATTGAAGCTCCTTTCCTTAACATTTAGATAATTCTAACAGCTGTTATCATGGCGGCCACTCAGATACTTCCGGGTCATTTCACTCAGTTAGGAACCTTCCCAAGCAAAAAGGACTATTTGACTGCAGCCTTAACCTCTATACCCACACATCCCTCGTTAGTTCAGGTCACATGACACCATTATGCCCCCACTTTATTCTGTGGAATTAGCCTTAAATCACATGGAATGGGTAGATTAACACATATAGTCCTTAGTTCAAGAAGACTCTTCAAACATATTTCAATATTTTACAAGAATACGAGAATAGAAAAAAGGGGCCGTTTAATATAACAGGCTGAAAAAAGGTTTTTCACACATAATAAAAGAAAATGTCTTTTTCATCTCAATGTCTTTAGAGGACGGGTTTAGTCTGTCTTAAAACAAAAGTCAGGTGCCCAATGTGGACATTGTTACAGGCTGTAATCATTCCTCCTGTTCTTAATGACCATTAAGGGATTCCCTTTAATGCGCTTCCAGCGTAAGTCAAGGGGAAACAAACCTGCGGCCCATGTTCTGTGCAAGAATGCGTTGTAAAGGTTAACTGAATATAATATGAGGCTGCAGCAGCCAGAGTTAATCACATCAAGTTTGTATCTTTTTAATACAAAATTCTCTCTTTGTGTTATGATCCCTCCACTTCAGCTCAACAAGGAAACGCCGTCCAGGGACACACACACAGAGAGAGTGTAACTTTGAAACCTATTCGGCGGATTTTTATGAGCTTCAGATAAAGTTTTGGAATTTGTCCCCAAACACTTGCATTGAAAACCCTTTATGAAATCTCTTCATGGTTATATGAACAGGAGGAATGATTACAGCTAAACCTGTCCGAGCGTTCACTGAAAACTTGTTAACCTATCCTGAAATATTTCTCCATATCATGAGCGTGAAATGCCCCACCTTTTACGTGGATCTCCAGTCGGTGTTGCCGCTAGTTGTGGCCCACTGAAGCGATACATCCTGTGTTGACTGGGAAAGCTGAGTTCTCCACAGCGGCACTGCAGTGGGACGTTGTGCAGTCAGTGCCTCCATGTACCAGGATGCATTGCGCGTGAACTTCTCGGTGTCTTTCCCAGTTCATCTACGAGATCCTGAAGAGGGAATCCAGCACGCCTCCATACACGGGAGGAGGGGAAACCTCTATTGATAGTAACGCACACACAGGCGCTCTTCTAGTCGGCGTCGGAGATAGCACCCGACAAAAACTGCTCGCTGAAAGTCATTATAGCAGAATAATTCTATTTCTGTTGGCATCCGAGGACAATCTGAAATAGCAGCCTCGGCCTCCCCTGTATATACCGTGACCTGAATAAATATGGCTGAACAGTGTATAAAAAAGTTACCTGCTTGCAACACGTGAAGAGAAAAAGGAAGTTCAGTTTTGGGGGGCGGCCGCTATCGAGCACGACCCCGGCGACACGAGAGGAGACCCGAATCCGGACCGAGACAGTTTGTAGTTCTTTCCGCATACCAAGTGTGTCACTGTCACGTCACTGGTACACAGAAGAAGAACAGACTTAGCAGCCCCAGAGACACGGAGAACATCAGAACAACAGCTGCAGGCCTTTTTCACACAAACTTGGAAAGGTATAGATTTTCTTTTTTCTTGCTTTCCCCTTTTAAATATTCATTAGCACCAGTCAAAGTTACAATTTGTGTGTATTTAGACTCCTTGTTTGTAAAAACCCAGTGGGAGTGGTTTGATCAGATTTGTTTGACAGTGGCCCGGCAACATCCTGGCAAACAACCCAACAACTGTCTGTCAGAGTCTGATTCAAACGCTGCCAAATGTCTGATTGGTGCACACAGAGATGCCTGACATCAAATCTTTTCAACTGAGCCTGCTTCCAATCGGAGATAAGAGCACAGACAAATTGCAGACTTCCCCTCAATTTTAAATAACCTAATCGGTTTCAACTTTTGGCGGAAAATAATGTGCTCATAAAGGACTCCATCACTCAGACTGAGAGCTGACTGAGAAAATAGGTTTCAAATTAGGTGGTTCAACAGTTTTGGCTCATGGCCTATTTTGTCAAAGGAATGGAACCATTTGAACGGAGCCATGCTAATTTTGCAAGTTGTTATCTTTAATGTAATAATATACAGAAATTTCAACAGAAAGAAGGGGAAGAAAAAAAGAAAAACCCCTCCGTCTCTTTGCTTTGTAAGGAGCAGGAACATGATCATTCAGAGCCGGATTAATAGGTCACACTATTGTTGTTCTCTAACCCATCCACGTACTGCAGACTGCCTCAGAGTAATTTGGAGCCAAGGGCAGTCACAGCTGAATTCTCATTGTGATACATTGAAACACAAAACGGGTGCAGAGGGAACTTATCGAGAGTCTGGTTATATTTATGGCTTTCAGGCCAAGAGACCAAAGCAGGGAAAGGACTTTAGAAAGCTACATAAATTGTGACCTTTTTGGTCAAAACATTATGGATTTGCTTAAATTGATTTGATCCCAAAGTACGATCCGTGAACAAATTTGTGAGTAATTGGCCAGCTGTCACGTCCAAAACTGACGGCGAGAGGGGTGCGTACCAGCGCCCTGAAGCGTTTAGTGCATCTGGCCAAGCTGCTTTATTTAACGCATTGATGTGAGAACGATCAAAACAAACCAAAGTTACCACAACTCCGGTTCTGAAAAGGGAAGCCAATGCTGGAGGGCCTTAAACCTGCATTCTGTCTGATGGCCATCAGGGGGCGACTTCTCTGGTCGCAAGAAAGAAGTCTGATCTGATCGTATAGAAGTCTATCAGAAAATTACTCTCTTTCTCTCTTGATTTTAAACATGAGTTCATGGTCTCAATCTCTAGTTTCAAGCTGTATTCTTCAATACAGCATGATGTTCTTTTGGAGTTTTATAAAAAGACAATACTTTAGGGCGTGGCTTCATTCCAACTTTAACCCTTTCACAGTGTGTTTTCAGCCCATGAAAGTTAAGAGTAACCTTTTTGATCGCCTACAAATGTCTCATTCAGCGTTCAGTTTACTTCACTCCACCCTCTGGGTTCACTTCTGGTTGTAAAAAGCCAAAATGTCGAACTCAAATCTTCAAAACAGCAGTTTGCGAACCAATAGGTGACGTCACTGTGTTTATGTCCACTTCTTATATACAGTCTGTGCGTAAGAATGTGTTGACCTTAACCTCACAGCTGTGACACTGTTTGTGAAGAGGTGAAGATAACACTACACGTAATTATAGAGATGTTCTTCTCTATAAATCTTGACATTTTAGCCGTGAATGATATGTTATTGTCACTGTCTTCACATATCTCTATAGAACATAGGGCCTCCTAATATATAATATATAGATTTGTTTTTTTGTCATTTGTATTCTTAACTCTGTTTTACATTTGTTGTTTTAAAATGAGCTCCCCAAATTACTTAGCTTGATAACAAATGTGCACAAAAAAAGCATTTAAATAACGTGAGACTTGGCTGCACACAAAAGATAAGATTCTAAATGTCCTCTGTCTTCTGCAGTAGCTCACAGTGGAAGAAGTATGGCGTGTCGAGTCAAAGCAGGGAACCACTGCGCCAATTGTGGAGCAACATTTATCCTATTGCTTCCTATGTCTATTAAAAGTATTCAGCAATTGTTATATACACGTGTTTGTAAAGTACTGTTTCTAAGGATGAAAATACTCTAAATGAGTTTAGCGGTTTGCACCGAGAGGAAATCGTACAAGACTGACAGGCATCAATCAAACTGAAAGTGTTCTTCCAATGACGGAATCCTTTGAACAAGTGGCTGCTCACTTCAAAAAGGGCAGCCGGTGATTTCAAATGTCACCTCCATCAAGTCGGTGTACTTGTGAGAGACAGATTTTAAAAAATGTGAAAAAATTAAACAGCAAAGGCTGAGATATCCCGTCTTTCAGCCCCATAATACAAATCAATGGCGTCTTCCATTAGGGTCTCCAAAATGCAGTCCAGTTGGAACTCTGAAATCTCAAGCCCAAGCTGAGATGGCCCTCCTGATGATATCACAAGGGATATTTATCCAAAACGTAGCAACCTTCCTCCAGGGCCAAAGAAGCCATTATTTGACAGTATTACCCATCATGGCATTATGTGTAAAATCAGTGAAGCGGCCCTTTAAAAAAAAAAAAAATCCTCTTGAAGCCCATACCACAAATTGTTTCAAATTTCTTCCAGCTGCAAAACTGCTCCTCCGTGGCATTTGTCCATTGCATTATGGGATAACAGTGTCCGTCAACAGCACACTCGAGCAGAAGTGAATTCCGTATGCGCGCTGTTATCTTTGAGTGTGCTTAATTTCGGCACTTTTCGAGTGGGAATGCTCTGCATACTGAAAACCCAGCTGCAATCAGTATGTATTATATAGGACTGGGATGCAGAGTGCGTCTGGGTGTCTTGCTGTTTCATTTCAGTACCATGGACAGAGCCACCAGAGTGGAGCCTCGCTGCTGAAAGGTGAGTTCACGCTGCCTCCACGCGTGCAGGGATTCGCACCACAAACAGCGAGCAGGTGGGGGAATGAACGCTCAAGGACACTTAAGCAAAGGTAAATTCTTGCTTGTCACTGGGTCCTGAGCTCAGGCAATCTGGTTAAAAGATGGCTTCTTTACTCACTGTGCCATGACTGCTTTACGAGATCACGTAGAAACGAGGGTAGGAGTTGTCTGCGGAATTACAGTATTTGTTGTAAGATAGATTTAAATCGACAGCATTAACTGAGCGCGCTTGATGTGTGTCTCCGGGACGCCCCAAGGACGGCACCCCTCTGACCAGTAATACCATTAATATGTTTTATCTGCTATGTGCTCTCGTGTAATTACCCTTCTCCTTGAAGGCAAAACCTCCTAACTTGGCAACAACCCCCTCTGTGCTTCTCCTCCCTTGATTCAACCGCACAGAGTCTCACACATTCACAAATAAAGACCCCCTTTTAACAGCTGGGATCCCGCCAGCCAGTGTTTGTGTTTCTGCTGATAATGTCCCACCAGTATATTGTCACCACCACCATACCCGCTATACTCCGAGGGGAAATAGCTGTGCCAACATACACAGACACACACGCACATACACACACCACGGGCACCGGTACAACACACACACACACACATGTGGGATATATCACATGCAACTGAAGCCTTGTGCAAATGAAGGTACATCGACTAGCGCAACCCCGTGGGATGCTGGGATATGAATGTGGACGCACTCCCTTTCATGATGCACGCACACACTTATACTCACGAGTACCTGTTGTGAAAAGCTCCCAAAAAACATGAGGACCAAATATGAATCTGGAATACGCTGCCAGATGGACTTGCAGCAGCGTCTCCCGCGTGTGCGCGCCGACCCAAATTTCCCCATTCATATTATACATTCGTGTCTAATGAGGAAGAGCTCTTTCTGTCGACTCATTATCAGTGTTTGACCTTTCGCCTGTGCTGTTTGAGAAGCTGAGCAGCAGCCGATAGGCGGGCGGTGATAATAGCGTGTCATTTAGCTCTAAACACGCTGATTAAATAAGATAGGCCCCCGCTTGGGCCAGCCTGTTTGTTCCCAAAAGGGGGCTCGGTCAACACGGCGCCACTAAACGCCAAGATGCTCGGACGACGATACCGTTTCCGCAAGCAGAGAACGAGAACAAGGAGGCGTATAGCAAGATCAAACAGTCCCTTTGCTTACTGGGACTTTTCTTTTTTCCTATCCCCCTTTTCAAAAATTTTACCCAGTCTCCCTTATGCAAAGTCTCATTGGCATGAATTAATAATACCACTTCAAACAGATGCAAATTCATTGTACTGCGTCCTCTCCTGCTCTGACAAATGCTTAGGTATGGAGGCAGACTCCATCCGAATCTGTTGCCGTGATTAATTCTCCCGGGAGTGTGATGCCTGAATGCCAAAACTCGACTCTTGTGGCCTTTCTGCACCCCCTTTTACAGAGAGAGAGAGAGAGAGAGAGAGAGAGAGAGAGAGAGAGAGAGAGAGAGAGAGAGAGAGAGAGAGAGAGAGAGAGAGAGAGAGAGAATTTACATAATGCCCATTGATCCCCAAGACAACGCTGAACAACCTATATGTGCCATGTGCTCCTGCATTAGAATACAAGAACACCGTTTAGGTACATCTGAATAAAAGCTGCACACACACATATACGTGAACACGCAGGGTAGTAGAGACATGCACACGCACACACACACACACACACACGCAAGCACGCACGCACACGAATGTTGGCAGGAGAGTCGGCTCGGCGTGTCTTTCATAAGCTGTGTCTGTGTGTGGGTTGCTGTGGCATGCATAAAATATCATTCTCTCAACAACTCGAGGCTGTGGAGGAGTCGGTTCAGGAAGGGGTGGGAGAGAAGGCCAGGGGATATACAATATTTGGGCAGCTGACAGCTGCATGTGTGTACGTCTGAGTGGGAGTCTTGGAAACGAGGGAGTGGGAGTCGCCTGCGTTTGAAATGCAATGAGGTGCGTTTGAAAGGCGCTCCTGTCACAGGTAAGGAGAGCCGGAGCAAGGAGGGTGCGGTGATAAAAGGAGGAGAGGAGGAGCGCCCCGTGCTTTTGGGGTGGCATTTGGTATCTGAGGGCTTTTTGCACATGGCTGGGGAAAGCACTCAGCACTGCACACACTTAAATACAAAAGCCCCTGAAACACACACACACACACACTTTGATCCGTACCGAAACAATCCTTAGATTTTAGGAGTCCAAAGTAAAAAGCTTTTTTTGTTTTTTTATGTAGCCCTGGTTTGTGGACCAAAAGGGTGTGTCTGTGTGTGTGTGTGTGTGTGTGTGTGTGTGTGTGCGTGTGTGTGTGTGTGTGTGTGTGTGTGCGTGTGTGTTGGCGCTTTGTTTAAGCCCGGAACAAAGACTCGATTCCATTGTTCAAGGTGATCGAGAGATGCTCTTGATGTTCCTTCACTTTCATGCATACTGTAAGGATAAAGATATGCCATATAAATCAATAATTCCCGGGTCACGTGCTCGGGGGCCCTGTCCTCCCCCTGTAGCATCGCTCCGTGCCCGCTGTATAGGGCCGTCTTCGCCAGCTATTGAATGTCACAGCGCTGCTTGGTTAAAAAATATTGCTTTCTTTCCAATCCTCCGCCGCTCAGTTTATACATGTGGGTTTAATGTAGAATTTATTAATGTCATGCCCTTTTTGTGGATGTGACTAATTACGCGAGAAAGGCTTGAAGGAGAGTGTGTCACGGGGGCTGAGGTTATATAGCTGCTTCATCTGTCAACAGTCTGAAGCCGGTCCACATTGCTCGAGCGTCAGGAATCTGGTGGTGATTAATCAATAGATGTACCTCTCCAGTGCTCGCCTCTGTTCTTCCCTCTCCCTGTTTTCAGATGGGGAATTGATGACAGGCTGAGCTCAGGACTGCCTTTTGGATCTGCCGTCAGAATGTGTGTGTTTTTCCGGGGACAGATTACAGCCCCCTTGCTTTGTTTCACTTCCAAAACACTTAGCGGCCTCCAACAGTGCTACAGGAGCAACGGAAAGTGAAGAAATAATTGAAGATGAAAATACTGGATCCGTGCCCATGCGGGTTGAAGGCTGCGCAGGTGTAATTTGGTTTTGAATGCTTCGAGAAAATGTAAAATGGAATCTGTGAGGATTTATGGCTGCGGAGCGCACGCATCGGCAAAGGTCATAGCTCTGTCATTTAAAAACAGATTTCAATAAATGGCTGGCTCCGTCTCTCCCGCGAGACGCTCAGAACTGCGTGTCTGACTCGGGTGGGTGCCCGGAAGAACAAGGAAGGTGGGGGTGGGGGGCGTCCCAAACACCCCTCCGGAGAAAGAACACCCGAGCTAACTCTTAACACCCCTGGAGATCAGGCATCCACCGCGAGCGCAGAATAACACCATATTGGTGTGCGTTGTTGACGGCATTGATCCGAGATCCCTCATTACAGAAGGAGAGAAACCCCCTTCAGCAACGCCACCCTGGAGAGGGATGCAGCTAGAGGCAGAGAGGAGAAGGAGAGAAGGAGACCTTGGGGGAATAAAGTGAAGTGGAAAGTGGGAATCAAAAGAGAGATGGGAGAAAAGATGGGAGAAGAAGACGTGGGTATGGAGGAGGAGGAGGACACGATAGGAGGAAAGGATAGCTAGGAAATCAGCTCTCACAACAACAACAACAACAAAAAAAAAATTAAAGGATAATTGCTAGTTTCTAGTTTCAGCGCGCAACATTCACTTACAGTGAATTCTGTGGTGGAGGGATTGATCACCGGCCAATCGATCACAGCCTGCGAGGAACACGGAGTGCCGAGGAGGAAAAACTGTGTCGGCTTTGCAGTTTGCATGTTCCCGGACTAAGTAATGCTCCTTCAAACTGTGCCTCCAGCTGCCAGGGCTTGAAGTAGCATTAAGGCTCGGAGACAAGGTCTATCTAGCTCGTGTGGAGAGAGTTGCGCGAGTATCTATTCCGGCACATTCAATGTTTTTAAACGGATGAATCGGCGCAAGTTGCTTTTACAATCGGGTGAGAAGTATGGCGGCCATCTTCCAAGGTCCAACTTGTTCTCACCGGGCTCCTTGTTAGCATTCACGGGAGCAGCGACCACGGGCCTGCATGGGCTTTCTTATTCCTCCGCTTTCATGGAGCGCCACAGCTCTAAATCCACCTCTGTGCTCCCCTTTTCCCTGCCCGCGCTCTCAGCTGTGCTTCCATGTCGTCCAAATAGGGCAGGGATAATTGGATCAGCAAACATGGTCTTATGGAGATGGGGCTCTCCTATTTGTTTCCACTGGCATTTGTCTTTGTCGCCAGCTGAGATACTATTTAATTAGGTTATGCCATTTTTAACGCAATTTGCATTATAATCTGATGACATCAGAGATAATGCCGGCTGCATTATCTGTGTCTGGCGTGCACTCTCACCAGCAATATAGAGCGTCTGTGGCTCTAATGATGCTTATTACCCGATGAAATGCAGACTGGGTGTTCCCATCCCCATGAAAGCTCAACATGGTCACGTGCCACAATGTTCCTTTCCTTGTTCCTATTTGCTCACGTTTTCTGGAATAATAAACGAGGGCCGCATCTCTTTACGGCAAGGCCGCTCCATTCTCTAATAGACCATAATAATACAAGAATCACAGTAAAAAATAAATAACTGTGACATTTGAAATCTCCGGATTAAGTCGGTTGTCAAGGAGATGTCTCAGCGAGATGTGTCGATCCTCTTCTGAAAGCGCGCTTGGAGGTGTAATGTGCCTGCCATTAGGACTCTGCAGGCAAACATGCAGTGTCTCAGACACACACACGCACGCACATGCACAACTCTCCAAACTCTGGAGGTCCCCTGATAAAAATCCAATCCAATCATCTGCAGCCATTGTTCCAAGAAACAGCCTCTTGCTGTGGCCTGGCAGCCACATATTGACAACCCACGTCCAGACGACAAACACACTGGTAATCTCAATGTCAGAGGAACAGAGTTTTTATCAAACTCTTGGAACATGAAGCCTTTTCCCTCTTTCTCTTTGTGTGCGTCCGTGCGTGTGTGTGTGTGTGTGTGCTCCCTTTGAATCATTTCACTCTCTGCCCCGCGATAGCTGGACTTGCAGCCTCCGTTTAGAAAGAGCCAGTGATGAAACTGACGGAAAGTGCCAAAACCGATTGTTGATAAAAAGATGCATATACTGCTGTGCGGCGTGGGGGATACAGCGAGACAGGCAGAGAGGCAGATAGACTGAAGCAGCTGTCAAAATGGTTGTTTGTAGCCCCGCGCGTACCGTGCTTTGGGGAAATAATAAACTGCATCATTAGAACCCCTGTCATTCACAAGTTGTTTGTACCATCAGCTACTGCTGCGAGTGGCCTACGCGCCAGTGCATCGCACACACAGAGCACGCGGGTCAGAATCATTAGGTGGATCGTTTAGCAAAGCAGATATTATGAGCTTATATCTGCAGGTGTTAGCGCAAAAGCAGGCCCACTGCGGCAGTGCATCACCATTACCAAGGAAGACCTTTTTTTGCTCTATTAGTTTACTCCCTATCTCAGCAGCCTCTGTATGCTGTACTTCTAGAATGTGTTGGCCGTGTGAGAATGAGCTGCACTTCTTGCTTTACTGACCTTTCTGCGTGGACACAAGGGGTGTATACTCTTTAGGAAGAAGGACTTCCATTTATGTTGATTTCTTTTAGCTGGATGGCTATAAAAATAAAATAAAAACATGAACTTATTTTATTTTTTTAGGAAGAGATTTTATTTGCCAGGCCAAGTAACCTGGCATTTTATAATTGAGTGGAACTTCATGAAATGTGTGTCCACTGCAAATGTATTTTTGGTGCCTTTATAAACCCACAAGGGTTGGGCACGTCATGTCCATCTATCTGTCTGTCTGTCTATATATAGAGATAGATAGATCTATCTATCTATCTATCTATCTATCTATCTATCTATCTATCTATCTATCTATCTGTCTGTCTGTCTGTCTGTCTGTCTGTCTATAGAGATAGATAGATTTATCTATCTATCTATCTATCTATCTATCTATCTGTCTGTCTCTTGTCTACTGTGCATTCTGAACTCTGTCTGTCTGTCTACCTATCTGTCCATCCATCCATCGCTATATATTTATATGGTATAGTGACTTTTTTCTCTCATGCCTGTTGCTCATGGGAATTCATTTTTGTATTATACTTTTTTTTTTTAAGTTTGGATATATGCAGCTGAAAGGTTACCAAAGCAGAACAAGAAAAAACACACCAAACTTCCACCAGTGTGTCTACATTGATGAGTCAGCATTCCAGCACGGGACAACAGTGCGGCCATATGGCATCACCTGCCGGAGTCTAACTAGCGCCACCAGACGACCTCGCGACGCGACGGGAGCCTGCATGCGCGCGTTTCGTGCCTGTGGCCGGTCGCTGCTGCCACACCCCCTTCTCCTCGGCGCGGTGGTATGATCCAGGGAGCGCTGTTATAGCGGCACCGAGCCTCGCCAGCAACAGCATCGCCCGTCAGCTTTTCGCCGGGTTCAACTGCGGCTAAACGCGCCGCGCCGCGCTCCCCTCCTCCTGTCACCCTCGCACGGCGGCACGGCGGAGCTGGCTCGTGTGCGCACGTCCCCTCCGCGAGGAGATCCCTTCCACCCTCCGCACACAGCATCGTTTCGTCCTCCATCGGCATTCGAGAGCGAGCATCATCAGCATCAGCACCGCCGCCTCGAAACCAGACCAGAAAGAGAGAAGGAGACAGAGACAGAGAGAGCGGGAGAGAGGGAGAGAGAGAAAGAGAGAGAGAGAGGTGTTTCAGCCACATTTTTGATTATTTTTTAACAGGAGCACCGCATCTCAAGTCCAAGCTCTATACCGAAGGAGGGGGGTAGAGGGGATTGCGCAGTCTTCAGCGTTTGCAGGGTCCTTATAGCGCGGAGTCGGGCTAAAAAAAAAAAGAGAAAGAAAAACGGAATGGCTTTACGTCGGAAAGGTAAGCGCCACGTTCACAGTCTGGCCTCTTTGGAGCGGGGCTCGGTCGGGCTACAATGTTGCTTTGGCTAAACGGGGCTCCGGTGCGGAGGCAACGTGAGTTCACAGGGAAATGCTTATTATCAGCTGTTCAGACGGGCTCGGTGCAACGGCCCGTGTGTGTGAGAGAGGTAGACTGTGTGTTTGTGGTGCGGGTTGTTGTTTTAAAAAAAGATGTTTTTAATGGATATCAATGCGCCTCCTCTGAAGAGTATAGGGATGCCGACTTAGTGCTTGTCTGTTTGACAAGGAGTCTAAATAATGACAGTTCAGGTGCGGAACAGCAGGGTTGCCGCGCTCTGCTTCATGTGTGTGCGTGTGTGTGTGTGTGTGTGTGTGTGTGTGTGTGTGTGTGTGTGTGTGTGTGTGTGTGTGTGTGTGTGTGTGTCGTTTTGCAGCCTTGAGTTGTTTTGCTCTCGGTTGTGGCTCGTCCACTCCATCTCCGTCAGCACGGAGGTATAGCCTAATGATGCCAGCAGGGCCACCGGAGATCCAGGAGAGGGGGGGTGGGGGTGGGGGGGGGGTGTATATAGATCTCTCTGTGCGTAACCCTTTCTGTCCCCCAACATGCACGCGGGAGATGCGGGGGAGGGAGGGAGGGGGGGGGGGGCACTATCCAGGTCCAACGGGCACGTCGGGACACGTTCCCACACCGTTGACCTGCTCCACTGCAAGCGCAGGAACGAGCGTCCGGTTCACGCGCCTCACGCGTGAACTTTCACTTCTCGGGGTCATGCTGCGGGGTCCGGTGAAAGCCATCCCTTCATATGTGTGTTGTCCCCCCTCCCTCTCCACTTGTTGTTTGGAATGTATGGAGGGCGAAATAATTAAGAGGCCGCCAATGCATTTTGATAAATCATAATTATTGTGAAGGCAGGGGAAAATTGCACCAGGATGGATATGCTCCGATAGATTTAAATTAGACCTCCTCACTCCTCTCCTTCACAGTGGATTATAAATAATTGCTGGGAGTAAACCGCTGAAGGCATATTTCCCAATAAATAAATAATTGCGTGAGCAGAACAAATAAATAAATAACAAATATTTCGGGGGTAATTGTCTAAATATATATTCTCCCATTAGGAAGATTCTCTCTGAAGAGCGTCCCAGTACTTTTCCTTTTTCTGGCACTGCTTGTTGAATCTTGCTTTGCTGATGGGCGAGGAGAGAGGAGAGGAGAGGAGAGGAGAGGAGCTGCACATCCCGCATTTGAAAATGCAAATGCATCAAAATCAGAAACTGCAATTTGTCAATATGTTTAATACATGGTTCCACCGTGCACGACTTTCAGTATTGATGTTTGGCTGTTTATGCACCCATGGAGCATACCTACACATCACCTCCCCACCCCCCAAAAAAAGAGCTTCATTTACAAGACCTGTAGTCAGAGGATGCAGGGTGTTGCATTGTGTGAAAACTGGCCCCTTCTACCTGACGGCGCTCACAGCGACGCTTCGGCCTCCCTCCTAAAGCCGTGACTGTAACAAAAAAAAGCCAGGCGGTCTGTCTTTGCTCCCTGTGATTAATAGAGAGCATCTGTGCATGGAGGTTAGACACCCACACACACACACACTCTCCGTCTGTGCCTTTGTCACATACACACACACATATCCAGCACACGTACAGTCACATCCACGGTGGAGAAGGCGATGTAGACGCATGGTGAGGTTGGTGATTGTAATTCTACATTCATTTCTCCCACCGAGCTGCTTCACTGTGTTGATGGGCTGTGTGTGTCATAGCTGGGGGCAGCTCATGCTATTGTCTAGTGAAGTGTGAGCGTGTGTGTGTGTGTGTGTGTGTGTGTCCTCATGTAGATTCTTTTTTGAAGGGCCCTGCGGGTCCGCTGCACTGGAGGTGGTGGTGGTGGTGATGAGCGGGTGATTAAGTGCACATTTGAAATGGCACGCCCATTATGGCGATGCCTTTCACAATTAAGAGGACAGGCCTTTTGAATTGAAATGTCACTCCGCCAATTAGACGGAGAGCACGTGCCACTCGTGAGGCGTTGGCATTTCTGTCAGTCAGCTAGCTAGCTAGCCACATGGCTAATCAATATCATGTAAGAAAGAATAGCGTAGACAGACAGTCAGGGTTTTTACGTTTCGAGTGCCAAGTGCCAAAAACACGGCACTAGTTTGAGGTCTTTGGTGGCCACCATCGTCATCATCTCCCTCAGCTGTTGCACGCTCACTTTCTAATTTGCGGACTCCTCAGTGGTGCATTTGGCCCCTGTGCTTGGAGCCCATCGTTATAATTCCAGTGCAACTTCCTGACAATTCAGGCCCGGAGGACTGTTGTTTTGCTGTCAGCAGATCCCATTGTCCTGAGTCAAGAAACCACACACATAGACACAAACAGAAAAAAGTCTTCGCTTGAGTCTAATGATTTGTGTTTTTCTGAGATTTGAGTGATATTGCGTGGCCTTTGGTTAGCACAGTGCTGTGTGAGACAGCGGGGGAGTTCTTTTTGTTATCCGGACCTGCATTATTTATGAATTTTCATTCCAGGAATGCAGAAGCCCCTGGCAGTGTAATGCTCCTTTTCTCTCTCCCATGAAATCGCTCACACACTTCCCTTTCCGTCCCACAAGTTTCGCCGCGAAACCAAAATTTCCTTAATAAAATCGGGGTCATGAATTAGTGAGAGGGCTTGTTTATAATATTGAGTAAAACACTTTAGTGCTGCAGTCAGAGTTGAAGCTTGCAGGTGATGCGAGGCCTAGTGGGAGTTTTTATCCCTCTCTTTCTCTCTCTCTCGTTCCCTCCGTCATGTGGTAAGAATGCAATTGCCAGAAAAGCATAATATCTGTCAGTGTTGGCCACCCTGCTGTTCATTTCAAAGTGAAAGAACCCGAGCTGGCTGTGTAAACAGACTGCTGGACCACTATAGACTTACACACACACACACACACACACACACACACACACACACACACACACACACACACACACACACACATATACATGTAACCATTGTACCTTCAAATATTTACCTTCTTGCTGCAATACTGCTCCATCCTCATGAGGAAATGTCCTGCAGTGCTAATTAGGGTTTCCTCTTCATTCGGCTGGTTCGGCCTCTGCAGCAAGGAAATTGCCAGCGCTGCGATTAAAAAAATAAAAAAATAAGTGAAACACAAAAGCAATATCATATCACTGAATTACCCTATAAAAATGTATGGTAGCACAGGCCCAGTGTTTACAGTTGTGTTTACAATGAATGCACTTGGCGCAGCATGCATTCATGTTCACTGAAAATATGCAAGGAACATGAAAAGTGTGGGTCCAGCATATGGACAGTATTATTAATTAACTAAATATATTAAACAAATATAAAACTCTTTATCCACATATGTATTTCATAAATAATTAATTTCTTTCCAAAGTAAAATAATGTTTGAAGATATAAATCTCTCTCAGAAAACAAGATGTCTGCTGTCCGCTTTCTCTAATTTCTGTTACCTTTATTTCTCCGTGATACGATGCTTTCTCACATGAGCAAGCTGTTTGTCTCCTTTGTTTTTTGTTGTTGTTGCTTTTGTTTGTTTTTCTCTCCATATGACAAAGTAGCCAAATACAATACTATTTATTTTAGTGTTGAAATCAAAAGCGGGACCAGCGGGCAACAGAGAAAACATAGGACATAAGACATAAATAGTATCAAAACCAAAATCACCATCGGTTTACCAATGCTGCAAAGAAACACACACACGCTGCAAAGAAACACACACACACACACACACACACACACACAGTATATGCCCGAGGCGTTCTTTTTTAAAGTATTTGGCTGTGTCCCAACTGGCATCTCTAGCCTTCTATTCTCTCTTGTCTTCTTCCATTGGGCTGTGGGCAAGAGTCAGGAACTATATACAGTTGGAGAAGGAGCAGGGTGTTATGTGAGATTTGTATTGTGAAAATACAATCAAAGCCTTCACTCTCCTCTACCTTCAAACACTCAACCCCCCCCCCCCCCTTCTTCTTCCTTCACATTCTGAGGACAGAAGGATCAGACCTTCGAGAGGCTTTCTGGTCAAGCCCACTCTAAATATGAGATTAATTTGTCAAGAGGAGTGTGTTTGTGCGTGTGTGCGCGTGTGTGTGAGAGAGAGCTAGAGGGCTGAGACAGAAGGGCTGATTTAAGAGTATGGTAATTTGTGAAGGGCTTAATTTGCATTTGTTGTTTAAGGGCCGTAACTACCTATTATTTTCATAAACGATTCACCTACCGATTATTTTCTCAACAAGATGATTGATAGTTTGGTCTAAAATAGTTCTGATGTGGCACCTTGCATGGTAGCTCCTCTCATCAGTGGGTGAATGATTCCTATGTAAAGCGTCTTTGAGTATTCAGAAAAGCGCTATATAAATCAAAGAAATATATTATATATATAAATATATATATATAAGAAATAAAATGTCCATCACAAGTCTCCATTGTCCAGGTCTTCAGCTGTCTCGGAAGACTTTAGAAGGCAAATGTAAATATTTCATATTTGTGTTGCTGGAATCTTGCTTGAAAAATACTTGTCAATTTTGCGGCAACTTCATCCTCCGTCAGTCGACTTCAAGCTGCAGCTCTAATTAAATGTGCTGCAAGGTGTTCCTTTTATTCTGTCCACCTCCTCTGTAAATATTCTACACTTCATAGAGGCGCTTTTTATTCTGTTGCATTGTGGTACGACACTGGTGTTCATTTTATTTTGTCCACCCCCTGTGCACTGTGTGCACTAATATCTAAGCAGGGACACACACACAGAGAGAGAGAGAGAGAGAGAGAGAGAGAGAGAGAGAGCCGATGCACACCTTCAGGGACACATTTCTCACCGTGAAATTTTTATTAATCAAGTCAGTGGACAACTTTAGAAGAAGAAAAATCAATTTTTGTTTCTTCCCCCAATTTATTACCACATAAATTGTCCTTCACTTCAAAGTGCGCGTCTCTGCGTCCGTGTCAAAATAATTAAGTTGAAATCCATTATATTTGCGTCGGTTTTATCTCCCGCTATTGGATGGCACGGGGGACAAAAGGGAGTCGATGCTGGCCAGCTTTCACACCGACAAGACGTACGGCAGCGTTTCACCTTCGCTTCAATCAATAGAGGAACAATATTGTTATGAAAGGATTCTGTGAAAATCTATCAAATAATCAGGAAAAGAAAAAAAAACTGTTGCACATCATCAACCTCCAGCCGACTGGATAGACTTCAGAGGCCGATCCGGAAAGGGAGTCGACCCCACACACCTGCGTCACGTTAGCACCCAATGAAAGGTCAACCGCACACCTCGAGGTCATGACGGATACCGCTGTGTGACTAATGTGCATCGGCAGCTTTGTTGCATGACTACAAAGTGATTTATTTAGCAACATAAAACAGTGATGGCATACTGTACATCTCTCTTCTAAACGAGTTCATCTATTTCCTGCTGACTGGTAAATAGCCTCATGTGTATCATCAGTAATATTCATAGCTCTACTTTCTAGATGATCATGAATTATTAACTCGTAGAAAAGATGAATAGCTCCAAAACGGTGCTTGATGTGTCTCTGCTGGTAGCCATGTTTTATACAATACAGTACTGTACAGTACAATCTGGTTCAACATGTTCTTTTTTTCGGGGGAGTTGTTTTTGTTATTTTTTTGTTGTTGTTGAGGTTTTTAATTTCAGAATGAGTCTCGATCCGCCGTGAACTCCGGGATGCGTTTCAAGTGTGTGTATCGCCGCCCAAATTGACTTCTAACTGGAGAGACACACACATTCCTCACTGATTCTCAGCCAAATTGCCAAGCCAAACTGCACAAAAGAAAACTGAGTGGAGCAAAGAAATACCCAAAATCTACTCCAAGAAAATCGTGGCAGCAGTGCGAGTGGAGCAGACTTAATACGTGTTGTCTCCAGATGTAACAATTCTGAAATCCCAAAATTTCACAGCACACCGCTGCGTGTCACCCCGACCCGATGTGTCGGAGGGAAAAGAATTGTTTGGAAAAATTCCTATTTTGTTCTCCTTTGTGTGCTCAGACGACGCAATGATTCATCTGACAAGCAACAAAGGGAGAGCTGCAAATTGTTAAGGAACATGCCTAATGCAGTTTTGACTTGCAAATTTTGAAAGAAAAGAAAAGGGGAGCAATGGAAAATAAGATACAGGACAAATGCAAAACAAAGCCGAGTGCTATTGAAGAGAAAAGGGCTTGAAGTGACTCTGCCTTTTTCTAACGGCAAATACATTTTACAGTATGCGCTATTGATTTCATGCTTTGTTTATTGGTTGTCTAGAAAACTGCATCTCCCCTTTTCCCTGATATGCATCTCCACCTCCAGGGCTGAAAACATCGCTTCGATTCCTAACAGCCGTACAGTCCAACTTGGTGAATGTTTTTTAAATTCCCTCGGTTTCCCGGAGAACATGGTTCACCAAACCCTCCGTGGAATAACCTTGAGGCGCAGTTTCGTGTTCCTATACGGCGTCTCATCAGCTCCCAAAAGAGCACCGCCGCCGGGATTGCAGTTTTTTTTTCTTCTTCCCGTGGCCTTTGAGGAGGGAGAATCTGAGAGGAGGTGAGGGCTGTGGACAGATCTGAAGGAGCAGGAGGATCCGCGTGGGCGGGGTGGGCACTATCGCGACTTTCAGTGTGGCAGCATCACACGCAGAAAAATGAATCCTCAGATGACGAGCGAGCGTCACATTGCAACCGTGTAGATGGGAGATTAGCCCACTCGGCCTTCAGAAATCAATCTGCAATGCTGCTCAACAGCTACGAGTAGATCTTTTCAGCCACTCCTCTGCAGGGCTAATGCTCTTTACTCACTCACTTTCTCCGTAATCAACAACCTAATCAAGGAGAGGCTGCCCCGGAAATACTGTCTCAATCGCTAATCACCAAATCCAATTCCTGGAATCGATGCCGTTGATTTATCAATTAATTCTGCATCTTTAATGCTGCCACTTTGCCTTGGCTTTGGGTGTCGGAAGGTTTTAGCGGTCAAATGCATTATTGAAAGAGGCTTTTTACCAAGCAGTGGCTGATGCAGAGAGCTTAGGGGGTTGTCAGTCTTGATGTAAAGCTTTATTTGCAAAGCGAGTTAGTGTGAACAGCCTTTTAGTCCTGCTAGGACGACAGGGCCATGTATTTATCTTGCGAGAGAGGAGGAATATCAAATGTGTTGAATAAGGCTTTGTCTTGTCAGGAATATTGATTACGTGGTTTTGGGTGGTGTGTCTTGCTCCGTGTGTGTGTGTGTGTGTGCGTGTGTGTGTGTGTGCGTGTGTTTGTGGTGGATGCCTGGGTGCCCCCTGCAATGCAAGTGAGTGTGGTGTTGTGTTACCATTGCATGTTCTCAAACTTTTTGTGCTTTTTGTTTGCTGGGGAGGGGTCAGAGGGCTTTAGATCAGAGAGAGGGAGTAGAAGTGGATAGCATGAAAAGATAGCGGTAGTCTGGTAAGAGGCACTGTGTGTGTGTGTGTGTGTGTGTGTGTGTGTGTGTGTGTGTGTGTGTGTCTTGGGCCGCTACACCTTAGTCAAGATCTAAAAGAAAATAGTTTTTAACTGTAGTCAAGATATATATTCAAAAACGGCCTTTGAAACGGCAAAGCTTGGCTGCTCCCACGCTGGAGGCAGCATTCAGAGGGCATGAATAGTGTAGGGTCTTATGGATTTCATCACTCCACTCAGGCATGCAACGGTGATGTGGGATTTGACTCATATTCAGCTATAAATAGTCGACCGGTCCAGGATGGTGTCCCGGGGTCCTGGCGGCTCCCCGTGAGAAGCGGTCTGCACTGCGAGGGGACACACACTTGCTTCTCGGGTTCATCTCGATGACGATACTTGTCGCCATGAAGCATGTTTTCTGATAATCCAATGAGGAAGTAGTCAATGTGAAATAACCACATGATAGTTGTGAACTAAATGCTTGACAAATGGACTTTTAAGCTGATATTTCGATGGAGGCTTTCCGTCACGATACATCATTGAATTATCGCCCAGCCCATACTTCTTGGCCAGTGTTCTTGTCCCGACGCGTGGGCACACACACCGGCCCACCCGGGCTTTTGTGTCACATATATACCGGTGCTGTGTGCACACAAACGTTAACCTTGGGCGCTACAGTGAGAGGGATAATGAAGGTAGGCAGCAGTGTCGGAGGCTGAAAGGCAAAGACACTGCTGGAGGAAACGCTAGCAAAGGGTTGTTTAAAAAAAAAAAAAAAATTCACAACACAGTCTTTACTGAAAAGGCCTGTATAGACTGGGTTGATCCTCTATGGCGCGTGGGTGTTCGAGTGTGTTGTTTGGCGGTTTGAGCGAAAAGGCTGTTAAGTGTGTGTGGGCGCAGAGGGGCGCTGAGTGTGTGTCCGTCTGTGGCTGATTTGCCGGCGTGTGTTTCATCTTCGAATCTTATCAGGGATACTGTATATAGGGGTCCTGGCTTCTCTCTCTGTGTGTGTGTGTGTGTGTGTGTGTGTGTGTGTGTGTGTGTGTGTGTGTGTGTGTGTGTCTGAGTATACACTACGGTTTGAGTTCTGCTGGTAAACTCGGCATTAGCGGCAAGAGATTTCAGGCTTGGTTAGCTATGAAAGCACGACTACGTGACGAGCGTGCTGCCGCTGCCCACAGATAGCCAGCCCTTATCCACTAATTAAAACCCTCTATCACTCCATGTCTCACTTGGCAATCTCTCCATCCTTCAATTCCCCCCATTTTCACTGTGAAATCTCTCCATCTCTCATTATCTCTATCACTCTCTTTATTCACATTCTCCATTCATTCCTCCCTCCTCTCCCTCCTCTCGCCATCTCAGTGGGCGGTGTTCTTGTTTTCTTGTGTGTCGGGGTGGTTTAGGTAGAACAGGGCCCCGTGGATCCTTCAGGGGCCTCTCGTCTGAGGTGTCCCTTCATATGCCTGAGGAACTACGACACTGCTAACAAATAGAACAGATAGCTTTGTCATCCATCTTTTCACACATGCACACATATATTTATTTCTCTCTCTATATATATATTTATTTATTATACACACACCCTCACTCCAGGAGAAGCATTTCTCTGTGGCAGCTCACTGTTTACTCCCGCAGGACCTGTAGCCTGGATCTGCATTCGCAAGCTCCAGACAGCGCCTCCATTCCTTCAGGTGATTAAGTCATCGCAACGGTAGACAAAACATATAAAGCAGCACACAACACCGGGGCTGTCATGACATCACTTCGGAGCATCTGCGGCGACGAAGACGGCTCACACTTCAGGACGAATATATATATATAAATATATTCGTCGCCGGAGCCTGTTTAGTGTGCGGGATTAGCTCGTCTCTGTGCAAACACGCTTCATGGAAATGTGTAAATGTGTAAAGGCCAAAGCTAACAAAAGATAGCAGCTCTCGATACTCACCGGGGGTCGCCAGGCTGTTGTGAAAATAAAGACCCTCTCTGCATGGCAGAAATGTATTCGTAATCCTGGAACTATACTGTATCAATAATCGGAGGACTTAATATTGTTGGACGGCTCTCTGCTCTCCACATCCCCCCTTGTTTATTTACCAATGTGAAACTCAATTTCTCGGCCGCTGCCATGGCCCCAATCCACTCTCTCTGACTCTCTCTATTTCCCATTCTGCTCTCTCTCTCTCTCTCTGTTCGTCATGATTTCAGCTCATTCATTTGAGATTGGAAAGTGTAAATCGGTTTTGACTCGTCCTCTTGGTCCTTGTCTTCACACATGACCGTCTCCGCCGCGCTGCTAGTGCCATTGTTGTTGTGGTCGGACATCTTAGGGACCCCCGCCCCTTCTGAAGATGGAGTGTAAATCCTGTTTAAAAGCAACTGTGTGTGCGTGTGTGTGTGTGTGTGTGTGTGTGTGTGTGTGTGTGTGTGTGTGTGTGTGTGTGTGTGTGAGCCTCTTCTCTAAGCAGATTTGCAAAATAAATAAATAAATCGGCCCACTGGTCCATGCTTCCACCGTTGGAGCAAATGGATGGAAAGGAGGAGGTCAAGAGGGTGGAGAGTCCCATTAGATATTATTGCAAGTGCGTATCCATGGATTATCACTCCTCACACATTCTGGTTTGTGTGTGTGTGTGAAAGATAACGTGATAAGAGACAGAAAGAAGAGGGTTAGTTGGGGGGGGAGGGCTTGACAATTTAATGCGATCCATGTGTTTCACTCAGTGTTGTCACTTTGTATTCATTTTAAACCGAGCAGTGAATAGTCCATTACACGCTGATGAATTATAGATTAGAATGAAATTAGAAATAAAATCCCACACAATGACATATACATACGTTGGCGGCGCATGCGACTACTCGCTTGCTCATCTATCTGCTGTGTAAACAAACGCGCACGAGTTGCATCTTAAAATTTCCACCGCATCCGACGCCTTTTATTTGGCCTCGTGCATTTGAAGCCTTCCGCCGATGGATAGGAACTCCACCGCGGTGCACGTGAGGCATTGTATTGTGGTTAGATGCAGAAGGTTGTAATGCATAAATCATCAGTCTATGAATTTTACATACTTAAATCTAGCGTGGAGACGATTAAATACTGTTGTTAGTATCTGACAGTACAGTGATGCGATCAGTTAAGCACTTAGCTTCACTAAGGGATCCGTCAGAGCACCGTGTGGCCCCCTGCTCCACATGTACATCAAAAAATGATGAGGGGGATGATACAAGTCTTGTAGTGCAGGTTCTGAGACGATTCCGGTATTAAAAATTAACCGCAGCACGATGCTAATTATTCCGACGTCATCGGACCTTTTTAAGGGCCGTCCTTGGGTGCGTTCTCCATGAATAGTAACCCATAGCGAGGCTCTGGCGCCCGCGCCGCCCTCCCAAGGCGATCATTCCTCCGATTGCAAATCTAGGCTAGTGTTGCGCTCAGGTGGCACATGCTGACTTGTCTTACAGAACGCCCATGTGTCTTGTTTGAAGTGAGCTTGGCTCAAAGAAACAACCTCCAGGTTTTGACATCAAACCCAAGAATCAAGCCCCCTAATGGGCACCCCACTGTGGGCTAGAATTAGCGAGAATAACCCCCGCCAGCAGGCTTACTTTCTCTAAATGCAAGGGGCCTCGGAGGACGAGATGCGGGCTGGAAAGCGTGTAAGGTAGGGCAAGGATGAGAGGGAAGGAGGAGGGAGAGCAGAGGTGGACTGGTACAAGAAAGGTATTAACCAGGAGGGAGAAGTGTTTTAAAGGAAACTAGACATTGTACACGTCGATATACAAGCAGGACTACATGCGCCAAGTGAAAATGTTCTCGACTTGGTCTCCGTATGTTTACACACGAGATGGTGCGGCAGAGTGCATGGCTTGCACGCTTTTGTTCTAGCGTGTGAGTGTGTGACAGACATAAAACAGGACAGAGAGCCTCTGTAGAGACAGACAGCAGTCGGTGCCTGCAGCATGCTCGGAGCTCACAGGGTGATGTATACTCGCTCCTCGCCGCACTAGAGAGAAGGTGACACCAGTCAATCCCATTCTGACAGGGCAGCTGAGATAATAGCGGGCTTTGATTCCTGGCAATAACTGCTGCCAATCAAAATGAGGGGCGTCGCGCTCACGGGGAGCCGCAAGTGTGAGCGCGTGCGGGAAAACGCAGGGGCCTGCAAGTGTTGCCACAGCGATGCAGGTAATGGGGATGCAAAATGTGTTTTTTAAAGGCATTGCGGTGCTTGGCGCAATCATTGCAGAGAGGGGGAAACGCAGGAGATGGAATGCGAGGAGAGACGAGTGTAGAGCCTTTACAGATCATCTGTGCTCTGATGATGTCTGCAGGGGCGTGCGTGCGTGTGTGTGTGTGTGTGTGTGTGTGTGAGGGGGGTTTGACTGTCAGTGGTCGGTGGGTGATCCGCACGCGTCTGCACGCACGTGAATGAGGAGGGTGAACGCGAGGCCAAGGGAAGGAGTCTTTCAGGTGGAATAAAAGCATCACTGCAGTGGAAGAAAGGTCAGCTGTAAACGTGTATCAGACTAGTGGTGATCACCCTGTGCTGCAGATCTCTGAGGTATTGAGCAGGCACGCTCTAATGGCTTTGATATATGGACTACAGGACTCCCTGAAGAGGTCAATACCATAGCACTTTGTCTCTATGAGCAATGACCCTCTCAAGCTCCATTTAGAAGCTTTATATCTGCAGGAAATAGGCTGAGAAGGCCTCGGGCAGGGCACGGGGAAAGAGAACTAATATGAATGAAGCATTTTCTAATCACTTCTTGTGTGCTGTAATCGTGGTCCCGATCAATCATTAGCTGTGGCCGCATGCGCACATTTTGCCAGACGTTATCAGAAATAGATTTGGAGACGGCTGCGGGACGGACAGGAGAATCCGTGCTGACTGGAGCTGATTTGTCAACGACACTGTACGGACTGGCGTGGTTCATCATTACTTTGGAATCTGGCGAGTCACAGTATTTAATGACAGACGTGGGCCCCCGGCTACAAATGTGTTGATTTCTTCGCGACCCGTCAATGGTTGTCTGCGGAAGAGAGATAAAGTAAACAGTAGCCGGGGGAAAAACAGAAACCGCGACCCCCTGTGGAGGGCTGCGCTTGATTTTGGCCAATTCCTCTTCAAACGCAAACCGGACGTAATGGCATCGCGGTCCCTTCCGAGTGTATTGATCCAGGAATAACCTTTGGTGTGTGACATATGAAAGGAGCCAAATAGCGTTTATTAATGTCCGCTGCAAGTGGAACGAGCAGACGGTGCAATATTGTTCCACTGTGTTCAATGACAGTGCTATATTTTGTTCTCCTCTGTCCCCTGCTTCCCTTCATTCCCCACCAACGTTCATCCTTCTTCCTCTCCTGTCCCGTCTTCTTCTTAACCGCCCGTCTCTTCTCACCTCCAGACTCCGTGCTCCGTGCCGTGCTGAGTGACTGAGCGGAGCCCTACAAGCCATGGAGGAGATGGACAGCAAACCCTACCAGCCGTTGTCGAAGGGGCGCCATGAAATGGAGATGTCCTACACCAGCTCGTCCGACGAGAGCGAGGACGGCCGCGCCCACCACCGC
>NC_136601.1:19988980-20003980 GCF_910589615.1 Taurulus bubalis
TTGGCGTTTTGATCCGGACTTCTGCTGCAGAACTTGTAATAAATGCTTGCTCAAATAACGGCCTGTATGTCGACATAATTTGGGAGGTGTTCTGTGTTTGGCTTGAAAATGCCGGCCTCTAACAAACACCTGGTCAGCTTAGCTGCTGAAAGCAAATAAAAACACAGGCCAGTATTAAAGGCTTTTTGAAAGGCTGTGCGATTTCAATCTGCGCGTCTCTCCTCTTCCTCTAGAATTAGACTTCTGCAAGGTCGGGCCCATGAGGAGCCCCGACTACCACATCCACCAGCAGCAGCAGCAGCAGCAGCAGCTGCATCAGCAGCATCAGCATCAGGAGGACGAGGAGGAAGCACTGTGCTCCGGACCGGCCGCCCACGGCCACAGCCGCTACTCCCTGGGCGTGGGCTCGGACGTGGACACGGAGCCAGAAGTGGACCCCTCTCCTGCTCACGGCCTGCAGCACATGTGGATGCGCGGCCTGAAGTCCGAGCAGAGCTCGTGCCTGACGAGCCGCGCCAACTCCGCCTTGTCCCTCACCGACACCGAGCATGACAGGAAGTCCGAGCCTGACAATGGTGAGTGGAGTACTTTTCTTCCATGAGTTTGGGGGAGGGATTGCCCATCACT
The DNA here is from genome assembly GCF_910589615.1 of Taurulus bubalis. NCBI lineage: Eukaryota > Metazoa > Chordata > Actinopteri > Perciformes > Cottidae > Taurulus > Taurulus bubalis. Next base: position 19,989,608 of record NC_136601.1, read on the forward strand.
ATGCAAAGCGCCCAGGGGAGACTTAAGCTTAGCAGATTAATGAAGGGCACCTTTGATGAATACTTTTGGGCAATGAAAGTAGCAGGTTTAGGCTTCTTGTGTATGACTGTATTTCAGTTGCATCCTTACAGTCTCACCAAGTGATGCAATGTAAAACAACACATGACATTGTCACTCTTTTCAAGGTTTAAGTTACAACCTTTGGCCATTACATGACTGAAACTCCGTTTTTGAACTAAAGCTAATGCTTAAGTTCCTCTCCTTTTGAAAGCTCTTTGATGTGGCCAAAAACCGAGAATGTGCTATTAGTTATTTAGTCTCTGGAGTGAGCTCCTATTGGAGGTGAACCTGGGGTCGACTGGGGATGGAGTCCGAGGAAAGTCCGATGACGAATATCGGCGGCATACGGCTCGGAAAGGATTGACTATCCATCGGAAGCAGCAGCTGATTTTTGGTTTAAGGCTCGGAGGAAAATTAATATGGGGCGTCTACAGTACCTTAATGGCTGCCTGAGGGCGGCAGACAACCGCCTCTGTGGGAGGACTATAGCCCGCAAGGAAGGAGAAGTTGAGAGGCGCGGGTGCAGATATGGGGCCAAACTAGAGAAGAGGCTGGGAGGGTGCCAGCTATCTGTCTTGCACTGCTGGGCTGAGCTTGGCTCCCCGCAGATGGAGAGTTAGTTAGAGGTGCACACAAACAAAGACAAAGCTCTCCAACCCATCCCCAAGGGCACTGTCTGTTTACGTGCAGCACCAAAAAAAAAGAAACGGTGGAACGCATTCAGTGGCTGAGAAAAGGGAAGGGTGATGGAGAAAGACAGAGAGGGAGGGCAAAGAAAGAGAGGGGAAGAATAGGAGACGGGAGAGCAAAATATGCTAATGAGAGAATAGAAATGGTAATGTAATGGTATAATTAGAATGAGAATAAAAGGGAACGAGTGGTTGAGGGTAAAACAGGTGAAGGATGTAATCTGGTTTCGAGTGAGCGTTGGACAAAGATGGTGGGAGAGGGAGGGAGGACTGAGACGGGTCGAGGAGAGGGATCAGTGAGCCGTAGGGAATCAGAGAGTTTAGGATGTGCTTGTTTGTGTTTGGGATGCACCCAGGGGTGCTGTTTAATGGCAGCCGAATTGGACATGGAGTCAGCCTCGTGCAAAATCACAAGATGGAAGAGCAGAGAGCGAGCAAGTGGGAGCGCTCACGGCATTACACAGTAATCAATTTGCGATGGCTGTGTGCATATGGACCAAAGTTATTACCATTTGAGATGAGGGACTCCATCTTTATCCAGGGTCAGAGTGAAAGAGTGGCAGATGGGCATGTGGCAGAGGAAACAGAAGCAAATGAGGACGGATGAAGTCATGGAAGTGAGAGGAGAGGATTTAAATGTTCAAAGCATTTGGCTTTACTGCTACAATGCACCAGGAAAGCCGGTTTTATGTGGATTTCATATGTCACATGAAGAGCTGCATGTCCTGCGGCTCTCCAAACCTTGACACAATCTCTCAAGAACATGTTCTTCCTTTCGCTCAAGCTTCAGCACCTCTCTCTCTGTGTTTTCTCTCGGGTCGGTATCTTTACTTGGCCACCTTCTTTTCTTTTTCTTCTTCTTTTCTCCTCTCCACCACCGGCGCCCCATTCATACTCATCCTCTCCCTGTCCATCTCCGTTTGACACGTGGCCAGGGGTGTCCATGCGTGACATCCTCTAATAGGAAATGCATTATGGATGTCACATTTTTCTCCATCAGCACAACAAAGTCTTGCACGCCCCTCTGTTCCCAGCGATAATGAAAGTTAGAGACACTCGCAAAGAGATGTTGGCGTAAAGGGGCTGGAATCAAAAAGCTAACGTCCCTGCCAAAATGAAAGTGCATTTTAAGTCGGCCCGACCTTGCACTCGCTTTGTCTTCAGAGCTCGCCCCCTCCCAAACACATTAATGATGTCAGCTTCAAACTGGCAGGAATCCTTTTGTTCCTGGTCTGATTGAAGTTGACAAGTCAATTTAGTCGGTGTGTGTGTTTTGTGTGTGTGTGTGTGTGTGTGTGTGGATTTGAGTGTGAGAAAAATAGCGAGGGGGAGCGATAGATTAAGGAGTAAAGGAGTGAGAGATTCAGTTTGTGTGTGAGGCCACGTTTATACAGACGTCTGTCATTACTCTCTTTCATGTGTGTGTGTGATGGGTTGGCGGGGTGTGTGGGGGTGTGTGGGGGTGGGGGGTGGTTGCATGTCCAACTGTGACACTTCCCCTGGGGGAGGCTGTAGGCGTTTTCGAGCACCAGTCAGACCGGCTGACAAACTCAGGAAAACATCAACACTCGGAATTGACGACAGCACACCGTTAGAACAGAGGAGATTGGCAGTAGAAAGACAAAGTGTGGTTCAGGTGAAGTTTACTGCTGACACACACACAGACACACACACACACACACACACACACACACACGCACACCCAAATACTCTAAATGGCCAGAAGTATGTGGACAATTGTTGGCATCATATTAATTGAACTCACAAACTGTTGCCACAAAGCAGGAGGCACACTTTAATGTGATGTCAAAGCATTCAATGTGTTCAACATTATGTTCAGAGCACTAATATAGGTGTAAACAACTATCTGCTATGTAAAGATATAGTGGAGTAATGTCTACCTGAGCGGAGACGGACGTCTCTTTCTGTGTTCGCTGTTATCTGAGCTTTGACCCCGTGCAGGCCTTTTAATGCATGTAAGTGCGTCTGAATGTGCTCCTCTTGCTAGCTCACGGCCGCTGACACCTCTAGCTAGGTCAGCACTTTTTATCGCAGTATGCACTGTTAGCGGTGTTAGCGGTGTTAGCACCGTTAGCTACGAGGCGCCGGCTCAGCCGTCACCGTGTTGAGAGCCGTTGAGAGGCAATAGAAATGCTCACAATCTCCTAAATAGCACATTTAAGATCTGATTGAGGGGCCTAGTCCAAATTATACATATATAGATTACATTACATTTCATTTAGCTGATGCTTTTATCCAAAGCGACTTACAATAAGTGCAATTCAACCATGAGTACAAACTCAGAACAACAGGAATCCCAAAAGTACAATTTCTTCAACAAAGTTAAACCACAAAGTGCTATCAATAAGTGCCATCTAAGTGCTACTAAAGTGCTACTACGGCGCTACCTTCCTTATTCGAGGTGTAGTCGAAAAAGATGTGTTTTTAGTTTGCGACGGAAAATGTTGAGACTTTCTGCTGTCCTGATGTCAATGGGGAGCTCATTCCACCATTGAGGAGCCAGGACAGCAAACAGTCGTGACTTTGTTGAGTGTTTAGCTTGCAGTGACGGAGATACAAGCCGATTGGCAGAAGCCAAGCGGAGTGAACGGGCCGGGGTGTACGGTGTTACCATGTCCTGGATGTAGACTGGACCTGATCTGTTCGTAGCACGGTATGCAAGTACCAATGTTTTGAAGCGAATGCAGGCGGCCACCGGTAACCAGTGAAGGTCGCGGAGGAGCGGATTAGTGTGGGTGAATTTTGGGAGGTTAAAGACAAGTCGAGCTGCTGCATTCTGGATGAGCTGCAGAGGTCGGATGGCCAAACAAAAGAAACCTGAAACAAGTACATGCAAACACTTTGGTTGTATAGTGTATAAACAGTATGGATACACATTCATATGCATATTACAATGCTAGATATTGAAGGAACAGTTTGACATTTTGAGAAATATACGTATTCACTCAATTAGAGGAGGGGATCGATACCACTCTCTTGTCTGTCTGTTAAATGTGGAGTCACAGCGAGGAGAAAGTTAGCTCATTAGCATGAAGACTGGAGAAAGGGAGAAACTAGCTTGCCTCACTTGCTAGTCGTGTCTTGTTTGATTATTCCATACGAGTGAAATGTTTCGGTGACGATTTATGGTTTCAGGGGAAGTTATATTGTGTTGGAAAGATCTCTTTGGAAACAACAGTCTGCTGTATCCATCGACCCAGCACCTCTGTAGCCTCCCTGCTAGTTGTCTGGCAACCTCACCGCTAGACTTCAAAAAGTCACTGTGCCTAATCTTTCTGACATTAGCCTAGCTTTGGTGTGCAAATTAAACAGACAAACTGAGTTGTGCAAATAAGTGAGCTTTCCAGGTGTATATTTTTCGACCACAGAGTGAGTCGGGCTAGCCGTGACCCCCTCGCACTTCCAGCCTTAATGCTAAGCTAGGCTAATTGTCTCCTGGTTCTCACTACATAGCCTGTTTCTCATGTAGACATGAGGCTGGTATTGATATTAACTCTCACAAAGAAAGCAAATGAGCATAATACTCAAAATGTCAAACTATTCCTACAATCAAAATTCTTAATTTGCAATAGCATTGTTTTAACATGTACAATTGAGTGCTAAGATAACTGTTGAGAGGAAGGGAAGAGAGAGAGAGAGGGAAGATATATTTGGTGTCAGTCTTCTGAATAACTGCAACCTGGAATCATTTAAAAAAAACTACATTAGGTTTATTATCTGGGTTACAACACTTTCCTATAATGAGATGCTAATTAATTGGCCACTTTTTCATTAGTTTAATCAGTTGCAGATTTACTCTAGGCTTTTGTCTATCTTTTCAGCTTATCTTATTTTTTTCTCTCTCTCCACTTTCGGGTTTGACACATTGGCATGTAGCAGACAGCCTCCTGGTTTTACATGACTGCACTTTTCATACATCGGTCTCCGAGCTGAAAGGGTTCTCAGGCAACTGCAAACACCAGTCCAATGAAAGGCTCTCTCACTCATTATGGGAGATAACTTTCCATGCTAAAAAGCAAATATCTGTGTAATTACCACTGGCCTGAGTAAGCACTTGACTCTGATTGGCTGCAGGACGTCCATTATTATTATTTTTTTACTTGACAACTCCCTTCATAACTGTCTGATCACAGTGCTAAATTAATACACGAGAAAGGTTTGAGTGTTCCATTTCCGCCAGTCGCTGCAGATAATGGTTGGAAGAAAATGGGTTTTCAAATTGCCTCAAACATTTATCGTTCCCGAGTTAGCAATCAACCCTTTTGAGAGTAGTAGTGCGGAAAAAATAGCACAGTTCTGTACGAAATGTAATCTCCCAGCATTAAGACATGTTGGCCCACATGTTGAGCCGACCAGGCAACGACACGATGTTATTGCTCTACACAAACAGACACAACACGATATGATGGCGTGAAACAGCTTTGAAATAAAACACAACAAATGTAAAGAAACTAAAAAAGTTAGTATTCCGTTTGTATTCGTTATTCTCTGTTCAGCAGGCTGATATTAATATTTCAAAGCGGGATGTTAGCTAAATGAATATTTCACTCAACGGAGACAAAGTCATTTGAAGTCCCGTCCACCGTTAATTGTCACCATGAATTTATTTACACTTGCCAGTGTGTGCCTCTTGAATTCAATCTGAGCACACTCATTTCTCAAACAAATTATCTTTCCAAATATTAATTTTGTTCATGTGTAAAACATGCATTTTTCAACAGTGTAATTGTCCAAGATGGATGGCAAACCAGCCAACAGCTTGTTTTTTGTAGCTTCTCGACTCTTAAGAGTTGCAAATTGAAAACATTTGGGATTTGGACTGTCACATGAAAGAAGCCCTGTATATATATTGAAGACATCACAAAAAGGCTCTGTGTGAATTTGGATATATGTACATTTGTTACTATTTTTGTGAAAAAATAAAGACTATAGAATTAAAAAATGAACATAATTCAAAATGTACAATAAATGCTCTACAGGAAGGGGCCAGGTGTTTTTTTTTTTAATCTTTCCTCACTAATTTCCATTTCTTCTAATATGCTTAACCAATGTTCTCTGTTTTGAATGAGAGAGTGAACTCTGCCTGCCAGGTCTATACTTACCAACACTAAATGAGGCATATTGCCTCAAAATAGATTGCTGCCAGTAGACCTTCAAATAAAGTCATTTAGAATATTTTTTTCCCAGTGTAGCTGTTGTCCTTGCCTCGAAATAAGACAAGCATGAATGTTACCTTAAACATAAATGTTACATGCCGGCTATAAACCAAGTAGTTTGGGGGCCTGGGGGAACCGCACAATGTCACAAAGGGCCCTCGTATCTTTTATAAACATGGCCCATTATTTTTTATAATGATGTGCCAAACTTTTGCAGTCAAGTTTGGCCAAGCTGTGTCGAAGTAAGTGTTGCAGAAGGTTAGCAAGGGCGTCAAGACAAAGGGTTTGGAGCGTGGAGGGGAAAAGTGACCTTAAGGTTTAATGAGCAAGCATACGGCACAGAGAAAGACAAAGTGAGGGCAAAGAGAACCCAGGAAGACAGAGAGGCTCGCTGGCAAGTGAAGATATTAGACAGCATCTGAACGAGCCATCGTCAGAAAACCCCGGCCAGGTTTAGCTTTTATACGCTTTTGAAGGGGAGACGTCCCAGGTGATGAGGGTTAACGAAATGTAACTGTAGACATCGCTGTGAAACTTCCACAGTTGATTACTTGCATTGAGATGATTATTTTCTTGGTATTACAAGTTTTCTGTGCAATATGCAAACTTGTTCCAGAAGAGGAATCTGAACATTAGATGAAGCCGTGGAGGTTCAGAATTCTTGTTTCATAACATATTAGAGATAAAGGTTTTTACAGAAGGAATTCTTGATATCTCGTTTTCTCCCTCCATACAGAAAATACAGAACATGTGTTGATATTTGTTGTATGAATCAGGCTATGAATAATGTAAAAACCTTCAGAATGTCGATAGGAATGCATACTGCAAAGGGGGAGATTTCTGACTCAGAAAACAACCTTTAAAAATATGTGTTCTATACAAAATTCTTATTACAAGGTAAAAAAAATGACTGATTACTGATATTAAGACACATATTTTGAACATTGAATAAAACTAGGTTCAAAGTTCTTGTTTCATTTTCTTGACATATTAGAGTCAACGTTTTTTACTTAACGGGCGTTTTGGATACACCATGTTCTATAAATCAGGCTATGAATGATATATGAACAGACCCTTCAGAATATAGATCGAATGAAACTGGAAAGTTTGGTGTACGTAAGTGCCATTGAAGGTGAGATTTCTGGTTCAGAGTCTTATAAATAACTCATTTTGAGAAAACGACCTTTAAAGATATGTTTTGTAAAGTTTCAAACATTCTAAAGGTGTAAAAGGGTAAAAAAACAAAAAACAATAGATATCACAATAAACTTCCACAGTTGACTAGCTTACATTATATTACGCCATTTATTTGTTGTATTACATATGCTTTGCCTATGCAAATGAGGCATTATCTATTGCTGACATTTGATGAATTCAGGAGAAATCTGCAGACACAAATAGACAAAGTTTCAAATACACACCTTAGTGTGTATTTTGTATGTTTTCTTTTCACTAGTCTGCCATAAGTTATAATTGCAAAATAGCTAAAAATATCTTGAAACACCATGTGTTTGCCTGAAACCCGTTCATTGTAGGTAGCAGTCGTGTAATATGTGTTATAGCTACGTTTGGCATACCGTGTGGATGAACTGATGGAATCTGGTGAAACAGCAACAGGTGTTACACAGAATTAGATTTCAGATGGGAATCAGAATTTCAGGATTTCTCTACTTCATGATGCAATTCTGACATTTAATAGGCAATCTGGACTTTTAATTAGATGGCGAGGGAATTACAAATGTTTCATCTGAGCCCCCCCGCTTTATTCAATAGTGTCCGATAAGAGCATTTTAAGCAATGTGAATGAAATGGGTTTTATGTGTTTTTCCTCCCTCTGATGTTGAGGGCGTGAATCTCCTTTTGGCAGCTCTGCAGCCGCGATAACCTCGGTGGAATCGGGGAAACTGCAACACCCTCGGCAATAGAGGCGTTTGCACGTGTGCCAATACAACCACACATATGGACATACAAGACACACAAGCTGCGTCCGAGTGTCTCCTCCAACTTCCCTGGCGTGACTGTGTGTGCGCGTGCGAGCGAGCAGAGGTCTAAGTGGCAACACCAGGCAAACAGCCGCATACTCTAACTTCCCTCTTGCCTCCCCAAGGCCCAAGGGGTTTTGCAGGAATGGATTTGTCTATTAGCTCGTAAAGAACATTGCTCAGTGCCATATCGATCATCTGAGCTGTAACGTTTAGGGTCTTTAAGTTGTAGAGTTGATCTAGTGGTACACGGACTCCCCTGGCTATTTTACCAGAGTGAGAGATGATCAACTTAACCCTGGTGCCGCGGTTGGCCAGAGGAAACGCTATAAACACGTCCGCTGGAGCCAGAAACCGTTTTTATTGAACTGCCCCGTTCAGCCATCCAGCAGAGGCTGGAGAGCTACCATGAATCCGCCAGGTGCCTCATTGTAGCAACAGGGCAATCGTGTGGTTTTCCTCTCTTTAATAGCAGCCTCATCACAGAGGTAGTCATGCGGGCTGCTGTTCATGACAAGCTGTCAGAATGTTAGACCCCACCCTGTTGTCCTAATGATGGACCTTTACAGCTCACTGATCCACAGAAGGACCTACTGGACTGTAGTAGAGGGGGATGTGTGTATGTGTGAGAGAGAGAGAGAGAGATCATATTCTGTCTCTCTCTCTGAACGCTAACACCCCATCTCCATCCTCATCTCGCTGCCATGGCAACAGTCATCAAATCAGAACATCAACCGTTGCTTTCATCTCGCGTTGTCCTCCGGCAGCCTACAGGCTGTCTGTATACATAAACTGTGTGATGGAAACATCACAGAGTCCAACCGCTACTTGCCATTTTAATAAGCGGCCAAATCCCGCGCAACTCCACCATCACCTGCGCAGCAGAGGAGGTGAGAGGCGAGCACAATTTCTATTTTTTTTTTAATAAACAGTCGAATAAGCTGGCTTAAAGCTGTTTTTAGCTCCCAGCGCTGTTGGAGTATTAAAATGAGAGGAGAGCATGGTGAGTGGCACATGAATAAGCTCACAGCAGAAAGGAACAATAACCCTGAGAGTGTACCGAGAGATTAGTGCAAATCAGAGTGTTCTGCACTGGGGGAGTGAGGCTGAGAGGGGGCGGGGGACACAAAAGGTGCCTGTACTGCATGGCCACACACACACACACACACACACACACTCTCACATACACACACGCACACACTCAGATACACACATGCACTCTGGCGTTCTGTAGGTGTGAGGGGGCCAGTGCGGTTTATTATTTTGGTGGGTGAATACTTTTTTCGCCCCCCAAAATAGAAATCCCTCTTTTTTTGTTTAGTTTACCTGAAGGTGTCTGCAGTGCAGCCACAGAGAAAAGACTGGCTTCTATGAATGGGCACCTAGAAAGCCTAATTGAACAATGCTGGAAAAAGGAAAAGAGAAGTAAGCGAATCTGGACCTTTTCACACTGCACAATAGCATCGGTGGGGATGAATGGGACTTGTCGCGGAGCAGGCTTCTGCTGAGAAAAAGGCTTGCCTGAATAGCAAAACCCACAGGTTCATTGTTATTCTGATAATCAGAATTGTCATCTGAGCCGACGTTGGGATTTGAATGCATTTGCCAAGAGTATGTCAGTGATAGTAATGGCAGCGTAGTGGTCCCCCCCCATCCACCATTAACAGCCGCTGCCATTTTAGTTTAACTGCCCGCAGTAATAGCTGCTCCTCCGACGCAGCCGTAGCGATACTGCCAGGGATACTTCTGCCACGGCTGCGTCGGTGCCAGTGTGAAAGGCTGCCTTCGCAGCCGCGGTGCCAGTAGTAAAGGCTGTTGTTACATGGCACGGTGCCCTGAGCCTGTCAGACCTCCGGGGTCTGTACACCACCTGTCATTATCAGCTCTCAGCCCTGGCAGCTACGGGCGGCTAATGGTCCACTGGGTCTCACCCAACAATCTGCTGACCGGTACGAGTGCGGTTTGGGGGTCGGGGGCGGCTGCACACCTGCGTGAACAATATGCCCCCACGTGTGCCCGTTGTTCAGTGTATAGACTCGTGTGACAAGCGGTCCGCATCTAAAGAAAAGAAAAAAACAGGACAAAAGAAAAAGTTATTTTTTTAAGTTAGGTGTGTGTTTATAAGCATGAGCCAAAATGTGGAGGGGGGGGGAAGTAGTGATATATGAGCCTATTTCACTCATTCACTTTGCCCTGGGATGGACTTCTTCCCCTCACTCCAGCATTGTCTGCATGATTTATAGGATTGGATTGCAACCTTTGTCACAGGCAGCTTTTAATTGAAAAAGCCACAACAGGACTTCGGAAAGCCATTAATTGTTACGGTTAATTAAGGTAAACATTAAATGAAGAGAGTTTTAATTGGTTTCTCCTGATGAGGGTAGGGATCTGGGGTGACCAGAATCTGCATATGTAAATAACTAAAAACTCCTCCAGGCCTTGGCTTTACTCTCTCTGCCTCGGAGTCCCAGGTTCTCTCGTTCACCGTTCCTGTTTATTTTTCCTCTCGGTTTCTGTCACTGTCTCTCTTTCACACACACACACACACACACACACACACACACACACACACACACACACACACACACACACACACACACACACAACCCCCACAACTCGGCCCCAACCGAGCTGTCGGCAATACAAATTGGGTGCTTTTGTCGAGTGACATTGATGTGATGTATGTACATGCTAAATGCTAAAGCGGCTGCTCCCTGAAGAGATACATTTGTAAAGATGAGACATGACAGATTGGCAAGAGGCATCACCGGCATATTTACAATATATGGAATTATCCCAAGGCCCTGGACCTGCAAGCATACCGGCTTTATTTATAGCATTTTGCTTTCATAAAGACGGCGCCGGACGCTGACGCTCACGTTTGATTGACCACGTCTTCCCGGCGCAACAGATTAATTTATTGCACCGTCACACCGTGGCGAGGATTGCAAAGTGTGCATATGGAAAATAATAACAAACATGGCAAATGGCAGACTCCCCCCCCTCCCCTGTCCTCTGCACAGCTGCCACATGTGCCAGAGGAGAGGGCGTTAATAGCGCACCCAATCACTTTGCGAGATAGATCGCCCTAACACCAGATACATAATCATGCTGTTAAATAAATAGCTTCTTAAAATGCTTCCGAATGCCGCTAAAAGCATGAGCATTTTATGGGTGACTTGGGAAAAGAAAGTGGCGGTGTCAGTGGGAGGGAGGGAGGTAGTTAATTTGCATCGCCGTGTCTGCGGTTGAAAGCCCACGTGTGCGCATGTGAGCGCGCGAATGAGGCGAGCAGACAATTGGACGGCTGCTCGGTCACCCGGTCACTCTGCTGCTGCAGTAGGAACGCTTCTCATGGCCAATGTAGGGCTCTTGCCAGTGCTTTCACAAAAAAAAACAAATACGTGGCGCTGTCCAAACAGATGCTCGATGCCATTTCCAGATAGTGTTTATGTGTGTGCATATGCAGTGGGCGTATGTGTGTGTGTGAGAATGGATGTGCGCAGCATATACTTGTGTGTGTCCGAGTGCTTCCAAGTCAGTGTGCACTTTGCATTCGTGTCTGTGCATGTTTCGTTGCAAACAGATGTTTATTTTTTTTCTCCAATGTGTGTGTGTGTGTGTGTGTGTGTGTGTGTGTGTGTGTGTGTGTGTGTGTGTGCGTGTATCTGATCCAGCTAGTGTGTGTGTACTAGCTGGATCAGATCAACACCAGCCGGTGCAGAGAGTCTGGCCAAGGTGGATAATATTCAGTGCACGATGTGACCAATACTACATACACACACACACACACACACACACACACACACACACACACACACACACACACACACACACACACATAGAATTGAAGAGACTACATAGAGCAAGATGTAAAGAGCACCTGCAGGCAAACTTTTACCATTTTAAGCTGACTCAAATAGACTCTGTGCAAACAGCAGGTTAACTCAACATGAATCATCATGATTGCAAAGTGGAGTAGTAAAGAAATAGCGAGCAATCATTCAGGAAAGGAGAGCAGGAAACACAATAGCATGATCAAATCCAACTAAACGTGGAGGTGGTTGAAGTGGGTTTGAGCTATTTCCGCATGGACTTATTATCACTCAAGGGGGGGCCTGTGTTTATGTACTGTAGCCTTTGTAATAGCCTGCTTTTAATGGGCGCTTGTTGGAGTAATGCTGCACTTCTACTCCAAGAGGAAAAGAAAACCAGAGTATGCCCATCAAGCTTTTCACTCGAGCATGAAACACAATGGTTTATAACAATAACAGTGGCAGCTTTTACAATCGCAATTTATAGTTATTTTTTAAAATGGTTGATTTCCCGAACGTGGTATCCTTTTAACAGCAGTCGTCTCATCTCTAACTGTCCACTCGGACACAGGGGAAACAATTTATCACGTTTAGCTAGCTAGCTAGCAATAGATGCTAACATTAGCTCCCTGAGTTGGTTAAAAACATCTTAAATGTTACCCATGTAGGCCACACTTATTGGCTACATGATGTTTTGGTGAAGGACTGAAGCCGAAGCTACCGTTACCTGTCTCAGGCATAAAGCTAGAGCATCACCACTTGATAATCGGCGTAGAAGATGTTGAAATAAAAGAGCACCGTTGTTCTCGTATACTGCGGTGTACATGAAACTAGTCAGACTTAGTTTTATAATAAGCAAACGTGTAAGGAATGCCTTCTTTCATTCTATCATAATCCTGTTTAGCTGACGTACTTGATCAGTGAAGATAAAAGATAGGTTTCTGCGTTGTTGTTGATCATTTCAAAAAGTTCATGTTAAAGAAAAGAAAAGACTAGGATGAAGGCTAACTAATGTGTTTTGGAAACATTGCACTATCTAGGTTAAACCAGTTGGATGGGGTTGCCTGTAAACTTCCCTAAAATCCAGATTGAGCCTCTAACTTTAGCCTAAATTCTGAGGTAGCATCATCGAGTAACGCGTCGCGAATATTTGCAACGCGTTTGGTGTGAACGCAGCATGAGGCTCCTTGGCCTTGGTAGTAACTCCCTGCTAGGTAGCAAGCTAGCCAGACATGCTATTAAAAATAAAATTAAAATAAAAACGCAGAACCATAGAAATACTAAGTATGACTCATACATCTCCATACCTGACGTGCCATAGTTACGGTTGCTAAACTATGATTGGGTAATTGCTGTCCGTGTCAGGGGTTAAGTGAACAGTCAGTTGTGTGATTTGATTCGTTAATTCTGAATAAAACTAATGAGCATCATACATGGTGAAGCATGAAGGTTAGCAGGCTCAAAGACACTGCGAGCCGATTTCCCTTTTTGACCATCTGGAACCTCTGGGTGTATTTTAATCTGTCGAAGGGTCTACTGGTCTGTAGTTTTTAGACCGAGAGGTTACGCTCCGCCAATTCTTAAAGTCTCCCTCACTCCCTCCCTGGAGAAACTGCCGTTACATTTAAGGTACATTCATCTATTGTTTTTCAACTGTGGTGAAATAAAGGGAATGACTGCAGCCCCTGCCTGAGCGCTTGGAAGATCCCCGTACGATTTGGGAACAGGCAGAAATATGAGCGTCGCCTGTGAGATGTGTTGAGAGATGATCACCTCGGGGAAGCACGAGCCGTTCCCCCTCGTAGCTGCAGAGCCAGAGAGAGAGAGAGAAAGAGAGAGATATATAATAGGGTATGCGGCTGGCAATAGGTGGATGCGGTTCTTCTTTCTCATGTTTTTGGGTCAGCACCAGAGATGGGTCAGCTCACAGGCTGCGTGGAGGGGAAACATGTGGAGGAAGAATGAATGAGAGCAATATCTCAAATGTCTGTCCTTGCCCCGGTTGCCCTCAGTCAAATCCTCACCATTATGCTTTCATGCCTGATTTATGTGATGTGGGCCGATGTGGCGGTGTCTTTTCTTTTCCGCTTTACAAGACAGGAAACAGAAGGGTTGCAACAACCATGAAACGTGTTTCAAAACTGTTCAACACAAAGAGATCCAAATAGCAGCTAAACATGAATCGTCTTGCTTTGGACTAACTGCATCATCTTGTCCTCGCCGCCCTGGGGCATTGCTACTTCTTTCTCTCTCGGTGTGATCTTGAGTGAGCAGGGCTTTTGCAAGAGCTATTTACATTTGCACCGTCTTTGCTGGATGGATTTCCCCTGATATTGCAGGCGGAGGGAGGTAAATAAAGCGCGAGGGAAGGGGTAAGCAGCGTGACGTATCAAGTGCACTGTATATATGCAGTTGTGTGCTACATTAGTGGGATGAATGCAGGGTGATGCACAGTCGCTGGTGATGTTTGGCCAGAGGCAGAGAGAGGGAAAATAAGGAGGAGAGGAAATCTATAGATTAATGCACTTATGACCGATGTGCGGCCGTGAGAGGCAAGTCTTTAGGGGGAAGATTCATCACAGACGATGGTTATGATTGCGTGGATGTAACACGGGGTTATAATTACTTGTGAAATAAACAAGGCTGGTCG